>NW_020884935.1:2771256-2860323 GCF_003945725.1 Corapipo altera | reverse complement strand
GGTACCGCCCGCGGGCACCGGCCCGGCCCGAGCGCGGGGGGAGCGGGCGGGGCGCGGGGAGGCGGCCCCGGAACGGCCCCTGGGCCGGTGCCCGGAACGGGTGCCCGGAACGGCCGCCGGGAGCGGCGGTTTGGGCGGCGAGAGGCCCGGGGGGAGCCCCGGAGGGGGGTTAAAACCCGCCGCCGCCTCGAGTTGCCCCTCACGGGGCGTTACCGCGAACGGCCCCGTGAGGGTCCTGCCCTGGCGCGGCCCCGCGGAGGGGCAAAAATGCGCGGAATTCAGGGCGCTCCGCGGCGTTTTGGGGGAGCCCTCGGTTGGATTCGACCTTTGTGGGTCCCTTCCGAGCCGGGATATTCTGTGAGTTCTCCTCAGACACCGCCCCAGCCCAAACACCCCCGAGCCCTCCGCGCCTGGTCCCGGGCCAGGCAGGGCAGGATGGAACTGCTCCGACCGAGGGATGCTGGCGCCTGGACAACCGGCCCCAAATCCTGTGGCTGCCTCAATTAAGCGGAAAAAAAAAAATAAAAAAAATAAAAACCAAACCCATCGCCTTTCTTGAGCTCTTAAATAACCCGGCTGATCTGTTCATTCTTGTTGTGTGTGTATAGACATTGAAGTCCTCACGAGAAAATGCAGGGGAGGTAATTAAGGAGCAGGAATTTTGGTGGGTTCTTTTTTTTTTCTTGTGTCTGCATAAAAACCCGTGTTTGGTGGAGGAGTTAATTTACTCGAGCTCCTCGTGCAGCATCTCTAACGGGAACACGGCGTTTGCAGTCGGTGTGTTTTCATCTTTTTCTGCAGCAGAAAAGCTGGGGTTTTATAAGAAAGAATATTTCTCACACCAGAGCTCTGTGAGCAACCTGAACCAAGGTGAACTTAACGCCTTCTTTGCAAGGGTGTGGGTTCCTGTGTCACTTGAGCCCCTCCACTCCCAGAGCGTGGCTGGATCCTACCAACAGCAGTGCCCAAATTTCACATTCTTGGACTGCACATTGATGACCTACGTATGAAAAGCACCATCGCATTTCATCCAGTTTTTATCCATGGATTTTTTTGTTTTTCAAGTTGCTGGAACACGCAGCTTGTTTGTTGTCTGCAACACAGTGGAAAGGCAGCCAGCCCCTTCCTGCCTTCATTTGCATGCCCCTCTTTGCCTGGAAGAAATACCTGTTCTCGAGGACACAGTGGCTTTGAAATAGGATACTGCCTGCAATCTTTATTGTAACATCTGACTTCAAAAGAGACAGTGCTGGGTTGAAAGGGAAGGCATGCTAAGGAGCTGATCCTTAAAAATAATGAGATCTGTTAAGAAGTTACTAATGTTTAACAAAAGGTTAAGGATAAATGTAATCAGCTCTGCCCTCTCATCATATTTTTTCCATCTTGCAGCCCCACAAAAAGGTAATTTGGTGAAATTATGGCAGCAAAGGCAAAACACTTTCTTTTTCCCCAGTCCTCTGATTTACTGTTATTGAAGTCAGTGGCACACTATGGTTGAACCATTTCAGTGTTCACAATTGAAATATCTTAAATTTTTACTAATTATGTAACAACTAAATAAAAGTTTCTGATTTTTTTTTTAATATATCTTTGATCTGTACAAGGTTGCTTGTACAGCCCGGAGTGAAGTGAAATGCAGTGTTGCAGCACCCAGCTGACAGCTCTGGGGTGTGTGTGGAGAAAGTGCCTGCAGAGTGTTCACTGCTCACATCTTTTCAGCCCCACTGCAGTGCTGTTTGCTCCCACAGACCCCGGGATCAAAGAATGCCCCCTTGCATCTCTGGGCTCTTCGAGGGGCCTGGGTAATTATCTGTATTCATGGCCTGAATATTCAGCATTAATAACCACACTTTGGGGCAGAGCTCACTGCATTTGTTATTGACAATAAGCAATGAGAATTAATTGTCCCTCATTAATTCAGTGGTGAACAACTTGCAGAATCACAGAATTATTCAGGTTGGAAAAGACCTCCAGGACCGTCGAGTCCACCCTGTGACTGATCCCCACCTTGTCACCCAGCCCAGAGCACTGAGTTGTTCCTTGGACACCTCCAGGGATGGGGACTCCACCACCTCCCTGGGCAGCCCCTTCCAAGGGCCTGGAGTCCCCTTCCATGAAGAAATTCCTCCTGAAGTCCAACCTGACCCTCCCCTGGCACAACCAGATGCCCTTGGTTTGCTGGCTGTGCTGCAAACCCGCCTGTGTGGAGCTCCCAGGGCTCTGCCCAGACAGCCCAGACCTCCCACGGCATTTCTGCTTCACCCAGTGCACTTGGCACCTGGGCAGCTTGTGCCTGTCCAGACACAGCTCTGCCTGTCACACCCAGTTCATGCCTTGGTTCTGAATCACACCCATAGGCTTGTGCTCACAGGCAGAACTCACTGCAGGGCCTGGGCTTGAAATATTTCAAAAATTAATATCCATGAGTAAATTTGCATAAACGAGTAGTGCCGTTCAGTTCACGAGGGAGGCCTTTCTTCCCCAGGCAAGGCTAGAAAGTGCTTTAAAATAAATACATCCACCAGTTACCAGCAAACTGCTGTAAACACACAACTGTTTCTAAGACATTGTTGCCAATTATTGCATTTGTCCCCAGGATAAACCAGGCTGGATCTCTTTAATTCTGGAGACTACTTGGATTTCACTTGGAAGCAAACAAGCAGGAACTCAGCATGGCCACAGCTTTTAATCCTCAGACTTCACCCTTCTGTTGGCCAGGGGCTTAGAGAACCTCACAAGCTTAGGAATCTTCCACAGCATGGCTGCCTAAAGGAATCTGATTTAGAGGCTCAATCTCCAAAGGTTTTATGATTCATCACAATTGATAGAGAGGAGAAATATGAAATATGGCCCCTGTGCACTGCTGTAACTGGACTGACATCAGCCATCTATCATCAGCTACCATTTGTATTCTAAAGTATTTATATCCCATTATTGAATTCCTCACGCTCTTTAAATATATTTCTCTTCTTGGCAACCTTATGAGATCAGGAAGAACTGTCACAAAGAGGGGGTTCAGCTCTGGCCTTGCAGGAAGACTGAGAAACTGAGCACATCCCTTGTCAAGGCCCTGCCACTGCATCGCCCTTTTTTCCACCTGCACCCTGTTTGTTTGCTAATAAAAATTAATGCCAAATATTCCCCCTGGAAGATATCTCTGCTGACAAAATACAGTACTCAGTGAGCTGCTGTTTCAAGTCATTTTACAGACAAGGAGGTGGGCCCTGAGTACTTTGAAAGCTGAAGCCCCTGGTGCTGGTCCTGCAGGCTGGGGGTGAATGAGTTTGGGATCTTTGTATTTTCTTATAAAAGGCTGTGCTGCTCTTATTATCTGCACCACAACCTCCAACAACTGCTTTATGAATTCATGTGCAGTAGAGTTTACCCTTCAGAGCATCACACTTTATCCAGGGTCTTCATTTGTATTCATCAGTGAGGATGGAAATAAAATTTAGCTTTAATTCAAAGGCTAATTTAGATTTCGGTATGTGATTAACATTCCACATACAATTACTACCATCAAAGTCAAGCATATGCATAAATCTTTGCAGGACTGGGGCCAAAAATATTTTTAAGTATCCACTTATTCAATATATTTTGTATAAAGAATTATTCTTATCTATTATTTATTCCAGGGCCTTAACTACGTAAATCTTGACACAGCTAAGCCTCTCTCTATATAATTACTCATTTTCTTACTTTTCATCTGGCTTCTCCTCCATACATCACTACCTAATTCCACCAGCCCTTGGGTATGAGCACAGTTCACTAACTGTAAATACAATTCACTCCTAGGAGCAGCAGGAATATTCAGCAATCTCAAAACCTAAGTTTTCAGGAAAGCATGTAACAACTTCCAACAGCATTGACTGTATAATCTGGTAACAAGGATCATTAAAAAATAATCAATACTAAATAACAAAAATCTATACTAAATTATAAATTATTGCAATATAGGAAAAGGGAGGAAAAATACTAATTTTTCCATATACCACCATTCAACTACAGCAAAGTCCAACTAGTCCACTCAGAGTGGGAATCACCAAAACTTTAATGCTATATTTTTGGCGTGCAATATGGTCATAATTAAACAGTTAACAAACATATACAAGTGCAATATGCACAGTGCAAAGGCAGCCTTGCTGTGGATTGTATCCACCAGGACATTCACAGCACCGGTCATGACATTTGCCAGCAAGAAAAACAGCAGCTGGTTTTTGTTAATAGCACTGATCAGGCAGGGCTGTGGCAGCTCGTCTTCCCTTCCCACCGGCGCGGCCGCTGTTCCGAGCTTTTTGTTGGAATTAGGGGGCTTCCCAACGCTCCAGCTGCAGGGCACGCTGGAGCCCTTCACCAGCAGCTTTGTGAACACCAAGGTGAGATCAGTGGCTACAAAGAAGACAAATAACATCAGGGAGTGGGCGATGACCCACAGGCAGAAGGAGAGGTTGGCCATCCGGCGGGACACGGGGTCCGCGTGCGCCTGGGACACGTGGAGGGACACGAACAGCACCACGACTGTCAGGGCCAGAACCCGCAGTGCCCCGAGCCAGCCCTTCACTGAGCTCCTGCACTGCAGCAGCCACAGCCCCACCTGGACACTCGCCAGGTAGGTGGCCAAATACCCAACGAGAGAGAGCAGCCCCTCCCTGTTGGCATCCAGAAATCCAACCCTGCTGTCCCTGCCGCTGCTCCCGTGCAGCAGAAACGTCTTCAGAGAGGTAGTGTTGAGAATGAGCTGATGAAGTGCAGCCAGAGTTAGAGCCACGATCCAAGACTTATTTTTAGGAAATATGGCTAAAAGCAGAGATGCTGCAAGTCTCACGGAAGCCAAGGTAAAGAAGAAATTCCAGTGCACTCCGTACTCCGACGTGTGTTCGTGGTAATCCATGGATTTCACGCTCAGCAGTCGCCCCACGCCGAGGGAAACCAAGGGCCAAACGGAAAAGAGCTGCCTGGCCAGGTTGGAAAACTTGGGCTGTGTCACATGAGGCTTCTGTCGCACCTCAGGACAAACGAGAGCGTTGCCAAAGATGAAAGCTCCGACCCCCAGATCCATAACTCCCGTGCCGTAGGTCTCGGCTTTGGCGTATCGCCTGGGATACTGCGGGAAATCCACGGCCAAAATGCTGATGGTTGTCAGCACGTTGACATAGACACGGAACACGGTTACTGCTGGAATGTATTCGGGATCCAAGCGTGTCTGCTGGAACTCTTTTACAATTTGCCCAAAGGGCACTCTGGTCTCCTGTTTTCTCTGGCTGCATATTTTGGAAAATATTCCGGCGCAGAAGGCGGCGAGGAGAACTGGCACGAAAAAGAGGACTGGAGACAAGACCGTGCAGGAGAACAGCAGAGGAGATACCAGCACCAGGAAGTCCAGCAGCAGGCTGTGTTTCCTGGAACTTACAGGTTTTCCATAGTGCAGGTGGTACAGAATTAGGAGGAGCCCTCTGCAGAGCAGGCACAGGGGAGGCAGGGACAAGCCCACGGAAATTTCCAGCAAACTAGTTCCGTTCAGGTTGCTGATAAAGGCTTCTTTCAGCTGTTTTTGGGACATTCTTCTTTCTTCCTCTGAAAACACAAACGTGACCTTGAGTTAGTTTTGTAGCACAGTGTAGCGACTGAGGCAGGGACACCCTTGCTGGTCAGCAAGAGAATCCTTTGTTATTTATTTCAAGCCTCTATTTACAGAGGAACTCGTTTCATTTCTGGTTTGTGAGCTAAGCATCTTCAACCTATCAACAAGCAATACTTGGCCCTATAAATTTACAGTATGCATACTTCTACCTACTAACAAACTAGTGTTCATCTTTACACCTGTCAGCTTTCTTCTTTTCTTCAATCATCTTGTTCTGGATCATGCAACCTTTGGCTCCATTCACCTTGTAGACACTTCCTCCCACCTTCTGCCACATTCTCTTCCATTCTGGTAATGTCCTTTGCTTTGGTAACCCTTTAAGTTCTGCTCTGGTCCACGATCATTCACAGAACAGGGGTGTCAAAACTCCTTAAAAAGGCATCTTACATACCAGTTCATTAAAACACCATTGATTTCAGGAGTTATTGAGTTACTTTTCAATTTAAAGAACACAGAGCAGCACCCCCGAGCTGGAAACAGTGGTTTGGGAAGCTGAGCAGAGTTACAGGCACGTGGAAGACTTGGACAAGCTCCAGCATTACCCATCCTGCTGTGCTCCAAGATTCTTCGTATATATGTGCTTAAGATCTCTAAATACCAGATACTCCACTGACTATTCCCATCGCGAATAATCTTACTGTATGTCCCGCTCTGCAGAACACACTTTGCCATCTCCTCTATAGTGTAAATGAAACAGTTATGTAAAAAGGAACTTTGCGATGCCAGGTCAGCAACAAACCCGGCGGCTGAGATCCCCCCTGGCACCTCTTTGAGGCAGCCCCAGCCCAGCCCGGCTCCTCTGCCTCCGGGAGAACACCCGTGAAACGTCCACAGCGTTAATAAAGAGCTCAAAGCCAGCGGGTTTCGTCTCCCCCGCGGGATCTTACCGGGAGCGGGGCCGGCGCGGGGGGCGATGGCACAGACCGGCGGGGCCGGGGCCGTGTGCGTGTCCCGCATCGCCCCGGCCCGCAGGTAAAGCCCGGCCGCGCTCGCCGCCCGCACTTTCGCCAGCGGAGCCGCTTCCGCAGCTCCCGAATCCCCGCCCGAGTCCCCGCCCGAGCCTCCGCCTCCTCCGCCCACCGCTGCCCCGCTCCCGCCCGGCCCCGCTGCCGCCCGCGGTAAGTCCCGCACCGGCCCCTTCCGTCCCACCCCACCCGTCCCGTCCCATCCCTCCCATCCCGTCCCGTGCCTCCCGCCGCCCCGGGATCGCCCGCCCGCTCCAACCCCGGCCCCGCTCCCGCCCCGGCGGCAGCGACCTTGGGCTCCCGACACCCGCAGGGAGCGGCCGGGAGGGATCCCGCGTCCCCCGGGATCCCGCACAGACACAAAGGCCGCTCCCGGGGAACCGGCATGGGCCGGGGGGATTTGGGATGGGGGTCGCGGGGTGCCCCGAGCTCTGCGAGCATCAGCTCAGGGATCGAACGTGGCGCTAAGTGGTGTTTTCATGCCAGGTAAGAACGGAATAAGGAATGGAACAGGAATAGAGAATAGAGAATAGGAATAGAATAACTAAATAGAATAGAATAGCTAAATAGAATAGAATAGCTAAATAGAATTATAATATTATATATTAGAGTAGAATTAAAATAGAATATCGTATAGTAGGATTGGAATAGAATATAATTATAATAGACTATAATAGAATTGGAATAGAATTAAAATTAGAATAGAATTAAAAATATTCTATCTAATTCTATCCAGAGATAGAATTAGAAATAGAGTGGTAGTAGTGGCAGTTTTGGCTGCTGGAAGGACAGAATTCTTCCTGGCTCTGTGACTGGAATCTCTGTGTTTACCACAGAAATCCGAAGGGCTTGACTCACC
The DNA here is from genome assembly GCF_003945725.1 of Corapipo altera. Lineage (NCBI taxonomy): Eukaryota > Metazoa > Chordata > Aves > Passeriformes > Pipridae > Corapipo > Corapipo altera. Next base: position 2,852,858 of record NW_020884935.1, on the reverse strand, counting down.
TTGGGTTGGCTCCACAGTTTTCCAGAGGAAGCAGGAAGGGGACAGCAGCCTATCTCGTTTCTGCTGCAGCACCAACTTCTCTGAGTCACAGCCTTTCCAAAAGCACTGGCGGCTCCTCCGATGCCGTCAGACCACAAATCCTTCCTATTTGGGCAAACAGAAGGAATTTAACAAAAAGCTGCAATTTCTTGCCCTATTAATTCAAGAGAAACAAAGCATTTTATTCCTGATGTAAGGAAAGGTTCATTATTCTCTCCAAATCAGCTTTATTTGCAGGGGCAGCAGAACATGTGACCCTCACTGATAGTCTGGGTAGACTTCCAGTGTTGCCTGGTCCCACTGGGATCAGTAATTCTGTCTGAAGCCTTTGGGCTTTGCCTCTGGAGAATGACATGTCCAGAGTTATTTGGTTCTAAATGCCTTTTTGTCTTATTTAAGCATCCTTCAGCCTGATTTGAATGAAGTACCCTAAAGTAAGGCTCCTCTCCAGTGTTCCCATCCACAGGCCTGGACAAGATGCCAAAGCAGGTAAAGAGAAAACCAGGAATTGTGAGTGCTAATTAAATTTTACTACCAGGAAAGAATTCTTGGCTTATTTCCATGCAGTCAAGATTAGGTAACTACTAATAAATATTCAGCCCTACTTCATGAATTGACTGGACCTCTTTACTGTGGGTTTGAGCTGTGCTACCAACAGCAGGCAGGGATCTCTGTTGTGCCCTTGGCTTTAACAGGGCAGGTACCTAGCACATCCTTAAGGGTATTTATTCCCTTCTTCATTTTCTTATCTAACCTCTCCTTTCCCTGGAAATGACAAACAGGACCTGGAACCTCTCTTAGTTTTCCATTATGTTTGTACAATAAGTGTGTCCTTCCAGCCAATCTTGTCAAGGGCACGGGAGCCCAGAGGCAAAGATTTGAACACTTTTGGTGATTCAAAGGGGACAAATCTTCAGCTAATGCAGGCCAGCTCTTCCAGCACCACCATTTCTCTGCCCTGGCTGTGGTGTGTGTACCCTGAAAATGAAAGTCTCTGCTGGGAAAACTGCAGTTGTGTTGGTCCACAGTTGGACACGGGAGCAGTAGAAGAGCTGGAATAGTGGATGAGGTGAAAGTCCAGCTGGATTCAGCCTTTGACTGGTGCTGATCTGACACCCCCTCTAGGAAAACGGCCAAAAAGGAGACTCTCTCGTCCAGAATGACCTCAGTGAATCATTTGAAGAAGAAGTTAGAGCCTTCCTCAGTGATGAAGAGAAACTGCACCTTTTTGATGACCTCACCAAAGTTAATCCAGTGACAACCACGACAGGTAGGAGCAGCCAGGGGAGGATCTCCTGAGGAATCACTTTCCCTGGCTACTGATCTGAGGTAGTTCCTGCTCTTATTGCATTAATACTGCCATGAACACAGTAGTTAAAGATTCAAAGCCTATTAAAGCCTTTTCTGAGCCTTTGAAAGTCACACTTAGCACACTCTGCATGCAGAGCTCACATGGGTGGTGTTGGTTCAGGCAGCCAGGTGTGAGTTAACACTGTTGCAGGACTTCTGCAGGACCTTGGCACTGCAGTTTGGTGTTACTGAACACATCAGAAAACGAGCTCCAACTTAGATTCCAAATATAGCCATGAAATTGGTCTTAAAAAGTAAATTCCTCCCTCAACTTTTAAAGATGTTGTTAGAAGCAGCTAAGGCCTGTTCCTAGCAGAGATGGGGAGTTCTTGCCTGTTTGTTGTGCAAGGGAATAGATTTGCCCTCTAGGACTGTGTGAAAAAAAGAAAAAAACCAGGATTTATTGAATGGAATAGTAAATCCCTTAAGATTTTTATAAATAAGGGCAACACTTGAAGACATTGTTGTGTACATTAGACCCATATCTCTCTTGGTCACCTCATTCTCTGTTAAACCTAAAAGGTAACACACCTGAGGATTTCTGTTCCAAACAGGCTCAGGATGAATCAAATATACTTTGCAAAAGGTGCTCACAGAAGGTGTGTTTTTCAGTTCTGAGATGTCTTCAAGCAAGATACAGAGCCAACTTGTTTTACACCAATGCTGGCTGCAGCCTCGTGGCTTTAAATCCATTCCAGCCTTTCTCCTGCCTCTATTCCCCTGAGCTTATGAGAGAGTACCATGTTGCACTTCGTCCTCAGGTAATGCTTGTATCTGAAATAACTGTCCTTCTGCAGAACCCAGATGTCAGGCTCCTCAAAATCTGTATGAGCAAAACAGTCCTAAAAGCTAAAACCCATTTCTAGTGAAATATTAGTTCTGTGAAAAGAGCAGCACTGTTTTCAGGTCAATGTGAGATGACCTTTACCATCCATTGCTATTGAACTGTGTAATTACTGTTCTCTTAAATCTGAATATTCTCTTTCACTGCCAGGATTTAAAACCTCACATCTTTGCAGTGGCTGAGCAAACCTACAGAAACGTCCAAAACCAGATGGACCCTGTGAACCAGTCTATCATTGTGAGTGGGGAAAGTGGTGCTGGGAAGGTAAGAAAATTTCTTTTTTTTTATGACATTGCTCTTAAGTTTTGAGATCTGCCAGTGATTTGTAGTGCAGAGTATTGCAGTGAAGGAGCAGAGATGAATTAAAACCCCCTCTGATGGAGCACGTAGCCAGTCTGCTCCAGTGTGACTCTCTTGAAATATGTGTGAAGCATTAAGTGATTGCTGCAGTTAAACACACTCTGCTTAATATAGCTGCTCTTCAGGTGACATCTGTCATTTCTGGGAGGGCTGGGTTTGAATCATTCAACAGGAACTGCACCTGAGTTGATGCCCCAGCCTGGTCTGTCCAGGAGCTCGTGTGGGTCTCAGCAAACCCTGTGCAGAGACTTAGATGGAGCAGAGAGTTCAGAGCCTGTCCTGGGCCCCTCCCTGCTCAGGACAATACTGAGGGTATTTTTAAGCCTGAGAACAAACTGATTTGCTGGGTGTTAATGACTCAAAATCCGTTTATATTCCCTTCATCTTAAGACACTGGCTGTTAATTCTGGCTGAGCTTCCAGATGGTGACATCTCAATGAAACTGCCATTCAGCAAAGCACTCCCACTCCAACAGTGTTTCAATGTGTCCGTGGCACAGAGTTTCCACTGAACCAGAGCTATCAGCCTGACACAGTTCCTCTCTTTAGCCTCCCCACCAGCTGCACACTGTGTCTCCAGCAGCCAGCACTGCTCACTGACTGACACAGCTGATAACATGGGAAAAACAAGGCCCTATTGTCAAGCCTCTCTCTTGCAGACCTGGACCTCTCGCTGCCTTATGAAGTTCTATGCCTCTGTTGCTGCTTCAGTTATCTCCCCAAAAGGCAATGAAACCGTGGAAAGGATAGAGAGGAGAGTGCTGGACTCCAACCCTGTCATGGAAGCATTTGGTAAATGAGGCTTTTTTAACAGCAAAAAGCAGTAATGGCCACTGTGGGAATTTTCTTTGTTGGTACACAAATCCAAGCTATGTCTTGGTCCTCTCCTTAAAAGTAAACTCTCAAAATACAGGATCAAATCACCCTTACTATCTGTATGTCCTGCATGGGAGAGTGGAACCACTCTGATTATTCTGTCCCTGGCAATTCCACAGGCAACGCGTGTACCCTGCGGAACAACAACAGCAGCCGCTTTGGGAAGTACATCCAGCTCCAGCTGGACAGGTAACAGTCACTCTGTCAGCCCCCTGTTGTCTTGTTCCTTTAAACCTTCACAAGCCTGTTGCTGAAGTCTGCCACAGAATATTTGATCTGCCTTCAGAGTGTATTTTGGTTTTGCTGGCAGCTCACAGTGTTATTATTTCCCTTCTTGTTTCTGCAAGCTCTCACCCTGATCTCTCAACCAGAGCAGGGGAAGAAGAGAGATGCAGTTAAGAACTCTGAATGAAATACAAAATTAGGCTTGCACAAAACTGAAGGTGAACTGCAAAGCATTCACAGTCAGTTGGTGTCACAAAACACAGCACCTGTTGGATTCTGTGAAGAGGTTTTGTTGAAATCTTTGCTCTTTTTCCCCCTCTAGATTCCACCATCTGAGTAGTGCTTCCATTCAGACTTTCCTTTTGGAGAAGACCAGAGTTGCCTATCAGGCCCCCAATGAAAGAAACTTTCATATTTTTTATCAGGTTTGCCTTCAGTTAATTTTGCTGCGTATTTCTGACAAACAGTGGGATGAAATCACCAGATTTAGCACAGTTGCAACTTTCAATAATTAACATTTTCCCTGTCTGCCAGGCTTCCAAATTAAATCACCCTCCCAGTATGTTATTCTTCCTTGTCTGTGAGCTGTAAATATCAAAGGCACAATTTGATCTTTACCTTGTTTTCTGCCTCCAGATCACAAAAGGTGCTACTGCAGAGGAGAGGCTGGAGTGGAACCTTCCAGAAGGGGCTGAGTACCACTGGCTGCCAAATCCTGAAAGAAAACTGGATGGTAAAGATGACTTTCACTGTCCATTAATAACAGCTGGAACTGTAAAGGAAGGCAGGCAAAAATATGTCCTGTTCAATGCTGTGACCCAGGGCCACCTGCATTAGTGGGACTCTTTTGAAGTTTCAGTTTGCACTATTAAATCTTAAAACTCAAACCTGGCTGTTTCTGGCTGCTGAATTTGCATCTCTGGGGCTGTGTTTTGAAACTGTCTCGTCTCTGGATGGGCTTCAGCACCTGCTGCCTCACTGCAGAGCCACAGAGGCAGCACTGAGTCAGGGACTGGGTTCTCCACCCTGTACTGGGGGATTTACCCAAACTGCCTCTGGCTCCCTTGGTGTCCTGTGACAATTCCAGCCGAGCTGGAGCTGTGCAGTGTCCTGCTTGCCTGTGTTTGTGTGCATGGCTCTGTTTTAACCAGCCCTTGTTTGGCTTTGCAGAGGACAGCTTCGAGGTGACCAGAGCTGCCATGTGTCACCTGGGCATCGAGCGCTCCACGCAGAGCAACGTTTTCAAGGTCAGGTACAAAGAGGGGACACCACGAGGCTGCTGGGGGTGTTTGGAGTGTCCTCCTGCTGTGGGATTGCTGCAGAAGGAAACCTATGTCAGTGCAGAGCAGGGGCTGGTTGGTGCTCCTGCAGCAACACATCGGGTTGCACAGCCAAATATTAGATCTTAACTAAAAGCCTCCACCTGTGAACTGCAGTTTTCCTTCAGGAACTGCAGCACGAGGGATTCACACAGAAGCTTGGAATGTGTTTGCTTCTTCTGGTGCAGAAATGCTTTGACTTGTCCTGTTCCTGGGGTTAAGGAAGGCTCAGAGGACACTGCCTTGGAGGGGAGCTGTTTTAAAAACCTCAGTGATTGTGTTTCAGGTATTGTCAGGCCTTCTCCACCTTGGGAACGTCCAATTCTCTAATCCAGTGGATGAATCTCAGCCTTGTGACCTGGAAGACAAAACCAAAGGTGAGGCAACAACCATGCCATGCTCCAGGGAGTCCTGATGGAAAGGATTACTGCACCCTTCTGCTGATATAGACTATCAAGGTCATGAGCAAACCAAAATTTAAGCTTGTTTTTGTGAGTAAACAAAACTCTAATGCTCCCCTGCTCTGAGAGACAATATCCTTCTGTGACAGGTCAAGGCAACTTCAGCATCAGTCAGTGATTTTCAGCAGGATTATTGACAGAACTGTGACTCTTGATTGCAATCTCACCCTGACATCACAAGACTTTGCAGAAATCTGACCCAGAGTGGAGAGCAGGGCTTTTAACATGAAAGCTTTGAAGTTTTCATGATAAAGACTTGAACTGAGTAACAGATAATCTGTTAAAATTGCAGCATAAATACAGGTGGTTCTGCGTGTCTTTAGGAGGCTTGTGGGTCTAGTTTTCCTTCAGAACCAAAACTGCCCTGAACAGTGAAGTTTCCTACTAGGATTTCACAAGCTCTATTTAATATTAAATTATTATTATCAAGATCTTAAATGCTTTGTTAGCAAATACTCGTTCTTCTACATTTTCTGGTTTTTTCCTTGTTTTTTTTTCTCTGGCCATGACTGATTTGTCTACCTGGATTTCAAGGTCTCTGCTCAAAAAAGGTGAACAAGTAACAAAGACTAGAGAGACTCTATAAAACACCAACTTCAGTGTGGCAAACTTCAGAATTGCTTGGTATTGTTTTATTTTAAATAGAGTACCTGAAATTCTAGGGGAACTCTACATCCAAATTAAGAGTCTGGTCTTGCAAAACTTGCTCCCAGGTTTGGGTAAAAAAGATCCAAAGTCCACATTAAAGTTGGTGAGCTCATGGAAGTGTCATTTTCCTACACTATCAACCTTCCAGAGCTTAAAGGATCTGCATCCAGGTAACCTGGCACTGTTTGTCCTCCTGAACAAGGCTTTGTGAAGACCACTGGAGATCTGCTGAAGATCCCTGTGGAGGAACTACTGGAATCCTTAAGAATTCGGACAATAACTGCTGGGAAACAACAGCAGGTGTTCAAGAAGCCCTGCTCCAGAGCTGAGTGTGAGACCAGGAGGGACTGCCTGGCCAAAGTCATCTACGCCAGGTACGGCCGTGCCAACCCACGGGGCTCTGGTGAGGGAAGAGGGAGGCAGAGGGATTTACTTCCCCTGGCTTTCTGCTTGGATTCCATCACTGTAACCCCCCCTTCCCCTCTCAACACCCCTTCATTCTGCTGTGCACTGGCAGAGAATCCTTCAGAGTGCTGCTGTTTCGTGCCAGAGATTTCTGTTCCTTCCCAAGTGACACCGATAGGAACAGCAGGAAAAGAACTCTGCCCTGCAAGCAGCTTCCACCCAACCCCACTGTCATTGCAGGTTGTTTGAGTGGCTCGTTCTGGTCATCAATGAGAGCATCTATGCAGATCCATCAGTGTGGACCAGCTTCATAGGTATGGATATTCCATATTCCACCCTGGTTTCACTGAAAGTCCTTCAAGCTGCTCCTGGACTAAAGCTCACTGTCTTCCAACGTTCCTTCTAGGCCTGTTGGATGTTTATGGTTTTGAAGCCTTCCCTGAAAACAACCTGGAACAGCTCTGTATTAACTATGCCAACGAGAAACTGCAGCAGCACTTTGTAGCTCACTACCTGAAGGCACAGCAGGTGAGACCCCACTAAGAGAAAAAAAAAATCTAATTTTAAACCAGCATCTTTTGTCACTTGAATTGTATTTCTGTGCCTCTGGTCAGATTGCAACCTTCAGGCAGTAAGTAATGCCACAGAAACCAGTGGGATGTAACAGTGGCTTTTTAAAGAGGAGAGTGTGGGGCAGTTGGTGGAATGACACAGCTTTCTGTCTTGGGGACTGGAAATCTGTTCCTTGTTATCCAGCTCCACTGTTAAACTGTGCCTGTTAAACTGTTTGCTTTTCCTCAAAGAGCTGAACACTTTAAATTCTTGAGGTAAGTGCAGCCTAGAGATTCTCTTGGAAGCTGCTGCTCATAGCCATGTTAATTCTCTTCCTCGAGCACAGAGTCCCCAAAAGAGTTGGGAGCTCCCAGACTGAGCTCAGTGTGAAGGCAGAGCCCAACAGACCCCTGTCACCCCAACACCCACGTGGTACCTGTGGAGGCCTCGTGCTGCAGGGGAGCAGCTCCATGAACCAGCTGCTGTGTTAGTACCTGTAAAACCAAACCTCACTGTGCATCAGCTTTTGGGGTTTGTTAGGAATGCTCACAAATTGTGTTGTTTCACACTAGAGGAGGTATTTGCACCACGCTAAAGGCTCTGCAGTCCCTTGCCTCACTGGTCACACACTGCTAATTCCAGTTCTCATGAGTGCTCTGGGGGCACAGAGTCCCTTCCAGGGCTGCTCCAGTTCCCCCCCAGTGCAGCTCCATTACCACATTGCTCTTTGCCATTAACTGCATAATCTGGGAAATTATTTTCTTTATGGCACCAGCACACTGGCACCTCCTGCCTCCCAGCATGGCTTTGTCAATTTGTTCAGGAGATAAGTGTTCCTGTGACTACAGTTTGTGCTTTCACATTCCCAGGCTTTTTTTCCCTGCCTGCCCTCGTCAGTGTGCCAGGGGTTAATGGTCAGTGAAGATGGAAACCGAGTTCAAGCACACAATTACTTGCCTTGAAACTGCTCCATGACCTCTGTTTGCTGCTCCCCTCCCAGTCACTGCCTGCCCTCTTACCTCTCTGCCTCTGGCTGGGGCCCAAACCACTTAAATGCCATTAGTGGCTGTGCTGAGCAAGCTTTTGGCAGGAGACTTTTAAAATAACTGCCCAGAGCTTGAGCTTGTTAAGCACTCCTGACAGACTGTCCTGTAGTTCAGCATAAATATTGTGCAGATTATTTCAACTAATATCTTTCTGTACTTCCTCCTGGATCAGGCTTTAAAAGGAGCCCAGTTAGTAAAGCCTGGCACACAATGGCTGGTTTAGGGTTGTGTCCCAGTCTAAGGAAGGAGTTCTCCACATTCCTTGCCCTTCAGGGCAAATCTCAGCACAGCCAGGACAGGCTTTGTGTGACTGTAGCCTCTGTTCACTCTCTAAAGCAGCCTTGCAGCTCACTCTGATAAATCTGTGAGGTGCCCAAATACTCAGACAAATTGTTCCAGCAGGATCTGATCCACACTCAAAAGCTACCTGGGCAAGAATACCCTTGTTTGGGTTTTTTTTCTCATCTTGCTCTTAAACTCGAGCTGAGCTTTGGATGAGCAGCTGAGCTGGGATTAACTCATTAAACATTAACTGCATCAACTGCACAAGACACACAGTTCCAGGCTCTGGTGCCCTCTGCTGCAGGATGATCCTTTCCCTTTTCCTTCAGGAAGAATATGCAGCTGAAGGCCTGCAGTGGTCATTCATAAACTACCAGGATAACCAGAACTGCCTTGATCTCTTAGAGGGAAACCCTCTCAGCATTTTTTCCTTGCTGAACGAGGTAAGTGTGATCTAAACCCTGAACTTTTTTGGCCTAGTTTCCTGCCTTTGTCCCACAACACCAAAGAAAACATGAACAGAAAACTTGTCAGATACACAATTTCTGCAGAGCTCCGTTTTCAGAATAATCATGACACTGCTCCCTCATATTCTGAGTATCTTTCCTGCTCTGATCCTGGATGTTCTGATTCAAATACGAAGCCTCAGTTACTTCCCATCCTCCCCACCGCCCCCCCAATATTCCAGGGCTTGCATGCTGTAAAAGCAAAAAGGCTGTGATTTTAAATTGAAGTGGTTCAGCTTTCAGAGTCAGCTCTTTGTGACAAATCCTGTCTCGTTTGCAGGAGTGTCGCCTGAACAGACCCTCCAACACCGCCCTGTTCCAGACTCGCATTGAGAAAGCCTTGGCTAGTAATCAGTGTTTAAGTCGAGACAGGTTTAGTAAGAAGCCCAACTTCATCATCTCACATTATGCTGGCAAAGTCTGCTACCAGCTGGCAGCAATGGTGGAGAAGAATAAGGTAGGTGTTTTCAGAGAGAGCTGTTAAATCTTACAGACCAAATCAAAGCACCGCTAACGAGTCTCTTCAGGGGTGTGTGCTGGATGTACACACCTTGCTCCAAATAAATCCTTCAGGCCATGTATAGCTGGGTAATGTTCTTGCTCTGGTTTTCAGTCCATCACTGGCACAAACAATTCCTTTGTTAGACCTTGCAGCTGAGGATTAAGTGGACCATCACCAAATCAGGGCCTCTCCCATTCCTGGGGATGCAGAACTGTTAATGGCATCAGGGCATTTTTATAACCATAAACAGAGTGCTTCATTTCCCCTAAAAAAATCAGGTGAGTTTATGAGAAACAAGAGCATGGACTTTACTGGAAATTCTGGAAGTATTCAAATTTTGGCCTCGTGCCATCAGGGAATTAGTAAAATAGGTGATGCAATAAAACACCATCTCTTAACTAAAAGGAATACTTCTAACAGACTTTCTAATGTTTGCTGCAGACTGTCCTTTTAAACCAGTGCTGAGGCTTCTGGCTCACTCAAGCTGAATAACAAGAACAATGGAGGGAGCAGTCACACATTTGACTGGATCTGCTAAATATTCAGGCAAACATTGTTTTCTGTTCCCAAATCTGACTGTGAATGAATGGACATGGTCAGATTTGGAACTGCAGCTGTGGTGAAATCAAAGCTGGCGTCAGAAATACTGTTCCATCTATTTATGTGGAATTTTCAGTCATTTGCAGAGGTAGCAGTGTCTGCCCAAGTCCAGACTCTAACACATCATGTCTGTGTTTGCAGGATGCTGTTCCACCAGAGCTGGTCCATGTTTTGCAGAACTCTAAGGACTCTCTGCTTCAAAAATTATTTCCTGTGACAGAAAACAACCAGAATAACATCAAAACCCAGAACAGAGCACCTGTTGTTACAGTGGTGTCCAAGTTCAAGGTACATCCTCTTCAGCTTCCTGCTTTCCACTGCTGCCTCCATGACTAGATGAGAAAACAGGAGCTGGATGAAGATCAGTAAATGATGTAAAAATGAAACAGCTGTAAAACAGAAACAGCTTCAGACTCCTGATATTGTCTGGGTCTTAACTCCCTCTGATTTTACCTTTAACAGTTGGGCACCTGCCTTTTTGATGCTGCTTCTTACCTGTTCCTCTTGAGGGGTTGGTGTCAACGGATGGCCCTGCTATAATTTTTGGAAACTTTCTGAATTTACCATCAACAATTTGATGAAAGCATCCACAGAGTGGATTTTTTTTTGCTCAAGTCGTCCCTGTAGAATTGCTCTGTGTCTGTAAAGCCATCCTTGCAAAAAAACAGCTCCCTGGTTTTGACAGAAGACCCCTGATGAGCTGAGCTCCCTGTGGAGGAGCTGTCCCTGATCCCTCCTGTGTGTGTTTTGTGCAGAGCTCCCTGGAACATCTCATGCAGATTTTGAACAGGACCACTCCACACTACATCCGCTGCATCAAACCCAACGCTGACTGCAAGGCCAGGACTTTTAAAAGAGAAGAGGTAACTTTTCCAAAGCCTTTCCTCACTGAGAAGCTTCCTGGAGATGTTGTGGGGTCTTTCCATTGCAAAGCTCCTCTCACAGCACATTTTGAAATAGCTGCTTCTCCTTTGAGGCTGCAGAGATAAATCCCCCTTCAGAGTCACTGATGGTCCTTGTCCAGAACAGAACCTGTGAGCACAGCAGCTCTTCCAGGAGCAACTTATGTGTTGCTGTAGGAGAAGTTCTCTTCCCAGGGCACTCCTGGGTTATTTGGGGTGCTGCCCTCCCAGCCCTCAAACAGATGAGGGTGATCTGGAGTGCTCAGCAGCCCTGGGCACGCAGGGATCTTCCAAACAAAGCTTTCCTTGCTCCTGGAGTGCAGGACAAGTTGGATGAGACCAGCTGAGGACTTTGGGAGCAGAGCTGTAACTAGAGACCCTCATCTGATGGGAAAACAAGCAGCTGGAGTGTTGCTGCCTTGGCTTTAAACACTCATAGAATTTGCTGAGTGCACAATAGTGTTAAAATAATAAGGAGAAAATAGTATTAAAATACCCCCCACTGGCTTTTCACGTGCTGCTGCATTCGGTCAGTCAGGGTGTGGATACCCCAAGAGAGGAGCAGCTCCCACAGACAGTGTCACCTAAACCATCCCCATTTATGCCTCAGGTTCTCAGCCAGCTGCAGGCATGTGGAATAGTCGAAGCCATCACCATCAGTGCAGCAGGATTCCCTGTCAGGTGAGTCCAGACTTCTTGAGCATAACCCACTTCTGCAGCAATTAGTGGCATATTAGTTATTCAGAAGAGCTTATAAGCAAGGAAACCCAAATATTTTGCACTTTGTTTTAGGCCTCCAAATTACTGATGCTTTCAAAGCTGTCTGAGAGCTCACTGTACCTTTCCAGCCTGAGAAGCTGGGGAAGAGATGTTTTGATGTGGACTATTATGTACTAAATTTTTTCTAACTGGACGTGGCTTCACAGCAACATTTTTGGCAATTAAAATTAAATCATAAAAGGCATTTATCCAAGTGTAGACATCTCAGAGCTCAGCATCCCATCACAGCCTTGCTGGGCTTTCTTGACCACCTTTAGAGGGTGCAGAGCGAGGCCTGAGGTAGTCACAGCTCAGCACTGATGGGGTGAAGCTCATCATTGTCATATCCAAGCACAATTCCTGCCCAGTCTTTGCTACAGGCACTACTGGGAGTTTGTAGGTTCTTGCCTGTTGGTGACTCTTCAGGCATCAGTCTGTTTGCATTCCCTGCACTGGATCTCTGAAGCCATTCTGCAGTTGTTACCCCCAAAGGATAAGTTCTTTGCCACAGTGGTGACTCTTCCCTGGAATTCACTGTGTGTCTGTCTGCCAGGATCCCCTTCCAACGTTTCACTGAGCGCTACGAAATCCTGAGAAAGTCCTGTGGGCCCAGTAAAAGAAGAGTCTGTGATAAAAGCAACTCTCACACTGCTGAGGAAAAAGGTATGTTTGTGCAGACAATCCCTCTGCCATCAAGTAAAATTACCACTGCACCCATTTGATATTGCATAGATCAGGTGATTGTGTTCAGCACGAGGGACACCTCTGTTCTCAGAATACTTCTCTAATCTGTCACCAGTTGGAGTTTCTAATTTGCCTAATGCTTACAGCAGGCTCTTTTTAAAATCTTTCCTCTTATTGCTGGTTTTCTGTGTTCCTCTTGGCTGGAACAATTACAGTTACAGTGGTGTCTGGGGTTTCCCCCGCCCAGTATCATTTGATTTAGAGTTGGTTCTTTAGCAGACTTGAAAAACCTCTTACCTTTTGGCTCATGTTCCTTCTCCTTCCTTTCTTTTTTCCCCCACTTTGCTTCCTTGCTGAATCACTGACCTTCCAGCTTACCTGGATTCTGCTGCTTCTTCCACCTTTTGCAAACTTCTTTTTCTAAGCAAGAGCGAGGATGGACTTTAAAAAACACAACCCAGTCTACAAGGTAATGCCTTTACTATGAACCCCTAAAAGGAGGAGCTCGTCAGGAGGTTACATTTAATACTGAAGGTTCCTGCAACCCCCTTCTCTCTCCCCAATTAATCCCATCTTCACCCAGTGGGTCTGTTCCATAACCAGCAGGAAGCAGGACCAGTAAGTACCAGCCTGTTCAGATAAGTAAAATGTCTGGATATCCATTCACCGGCTGGAAATGGAGTGGAGGAAGGAAGTACAGGCTGGAAAATTACTTACACACTGTATCTTTCCCCCTCAATTACAAACCCATTAGCTGCAAAGCCTCTGTGTGATAGGTTCTTAGTCCTTTTTATCTTTAGGGGGTAATAAGCTGCAAACAAAGCAAAACAAATTTCCCAAACACGGGGATAAGCTTTTGGTTCCCTTATCAGCCCGGCCTCATGAACACCATCACAGGCACCAGATGTCTTCCTGTAGGCAAGAATTGCTCCTATTTGTTTTCAGTACCTTAAAATGCTCTCATCTCCTTAGAAATATTTATAGCAGAAAAGCAAACAGTATCCAGGATGGAAGGATACAAAGCCCACTGCAGGAACTCCCGCAGCATTGCCTTGAACAACACAATCTCTTTCAAGGACAGCTCTGAATTACGTCTGAATTTGCAGTTAAGATTCATCTGGCCAACCTCTTTGTCTCATGATGTAAAAAGCTGTGCACTGTGTCCCACAAATGGTTTTAATAACCTCTAATTGCTGCAATAAAGTCCTGCTCAGTACCTGACCCCGCAGCTGCTTCCGATGCCCTGGGAAGGCTGGAGACCTGTGCACAAGTTGTTTCCCCCTCCTGCACCTTTCAGTACATTAAGGCTGAGTCCAATTCCTTGCTTTTTGTTCTTTGTTCCCAGTTAAAACACCTCCCACACTGGTTGTCGGCACCTGGTGAAACCTGTGCTGTCCCATTTTACCCCACACCACAGTGAGGTTGAGTGCTCTCAGCCATCACCTCCTCCCCTCTAGATGGCCAAGAAATCTCAGTGTGAAGACAATTCCTTGGTCCTGATTTCCAAGTCTTGTGACTCCTCCTCCTCAATGCTTCGTTTCCAGGCGAGACTCCAGTGATGGATGAAGACAAAGCACCACGTTCTGCTGTTCTTGAGATCCTGCAGAACGTTGTTATGGGACAAACCACTGCTGAGCAAACAGGGAGTGGAGCAGGAACCCCCTCAGTGTACTGTGGGAAGACCAAAGTATTCCTGGCCAGTTCTGTGGTAAGTTGGCTGACGATTCTGGAGCTCACCTGCCCAATGGGGATTCTGGCACAGGTATCACCATGGTGGGGGCAGTGCTCCTGCCAAGCCAGTGTGACCAGAATTGGGCATTTTCCTTCAAATTACTCAACTCAATCAGGCATCCATCAGAGCCCAGCCCTCAGGAGCACTTTGTTTAATGGCCTCTGTGGAGCCAAGGGACAAGGAGCTGCACTTGTGTCTAGAACTGTCAGGATTCTCCCAATTCCAGGAAAGATTACAGCTTTCCTTACCTTCAGCTGACAGATTTGGCTACTCCAACTGGCCCACACAGCTTCCTTGGGGAAGAAGATGAAGGAGACAGAGGTACCTTTGCCAAGCTTGCAGGATGCAGCCATAGAAGAACCCCCTTCAGTGGAGCTGGTTTTAAGCCAGCTGCTACTGAGACCCCCCAACTACTTACATTTTTGTTTCCATATTATCTAACAAGCACTAATGGAGTGCTGTCACTTCCAACACCTAATCCAGCAGTGACAGGACACAGGAATGAGGATGTGGCTCTCTGACAAACACCAAGAGGCTGCAGAAAAGGGAAGAGTTGAGAGCACAACTCTGCCCTGAGTACTAACTGCAGGCTCCTGTCCCCACTGCAGCTGGAGCTACTGGAAGCCAGGAGAGCAGAGGTGTTAAATGAGAAAGCATTTTGCATTCAGTGTTGCTGGAGGAGGTTTAAGCAGAAGAAGTTTGCCAAGGAAAAACGGGCTGCAACTGTCATCCAAGCAGGTAACTCCACAAGGGTGTGGCTGGAACAACAGAACAAGGAATGTTTCCAGTTGTATTGGGGGATTAAAGTGGCAGGGGTGGTGAAGTGCCACCTCTTACACTGTGTGCCAGAGCTCCTGAGATTGTTTGTACTCAGCTTTGTTTCCACTGAATCCTCAGCTGTCCGTTCCTGGCTGGCCAGGAGTCAGTTCCGAAGGATGCGTGGGGCTGCCAACGTCATCCAACGTGGCTGGAGGAGATGGAAGGTGAGGGTGTGGGCACAGGGAAGCACAGGAACTCAGTCACTGAGGCTTTTTTTTTTAGAAGGAATCTCCCTCTTAGTAGTTACTACTCTGCCTCAACTAACTACAAAAGCAGCACTGTCAGTGCTCCATTAAACTCTTCTCCAGCTGGAGAACAGAGGATGCCAGTCCTGCTTCTATTCTGCAGCATAAACCCATTCCTTACCTTCATGGCAATGCCCCAAAGGGTCTGCTGCCCTTTCAGATTCCCTCCTTTTCAGACTCTTTAAATTCTGCTCAAGGTGTCTGAGAACCTCGTTGAATATTGTTCCTTATCTTCACCAGGCAAAAATGGCCGCGTTGGCAGCAGCAGAACTGGATGAGGGGGAAGGGAAGGAGTTCCCAGCTCCTGGAGCCACGGTGATCCCGGCCAAACCGCCTTGTTCCTTGGACACAGCGTGGCCTGGGCAGGCCATTGTCCAGTTCTGGCCCCTGGGCCTTGTCCTGGCTGCTGCCCCCGTCACGGCCACGGGGCCCCGCAGGGACCTGGCGCTGCTGGGCTGGCTCAGGGGGCTCCAGGACAGCGGCTGCTCCAGGCTGGAGAGCCCTTCCCTGGGCTGTGGCATCGCTTCCATCAGAGCTCTCCCACAGGTAACCACCTCACAGACCCCAGCCAGCACTGGGGAGGGTGCCAGGAGTTCAGGAATAGTCCTGGATACCATTTCCTACCAACAAGCCGCAGCCACTGGCTGCCCTCAGGAACTGCACCTTGTTACAAATCACTTTGGGGGGTTTTTTGGAAACTTTTCTGAGGTTGCATAAAATTCTGGGTGCAAGAACCGGTCACAGTTACTGCAGGTAGGCAGAAGCAGTAGCAAGTTCAGCACTAAATACTCCAATCTCCAGAGTTTAAGATAATTCCAGTTCAAATTACAGTATTGGTACTCACTTCTCTGAAATCCATTTGTACTAAAACTCCTCTGGAGGTCCTCTTCTATCCTCACAGTCACTGGTTGCTCAGAGACACTAAGCATGAACAACAAAATCACCTCAAAAGCTGGCCAGCCCCCCCAGCTGACCTCTCCACCTCTCTTCCTTGCAGGGCTCTGTCAGGTTCCACTGCAGGAAGTCCCCCCTGCACTATTCCAACGTCAGCCCCCACAGGGATGCCTGTTCCATCACGGGATTCAACCAGATTCTGCTGGACAGAAAGGAGCTCCTGCCCACATAGGCCTGGCCCCTGCACACCTCTGCCTTCAGGGAAGGGATCTCTGCAAGCTGCTGCTTTCAAATCACTCAATGGCCACTGCTGCTACCTCAGAGCTTTCACCTCCATGCCTTGTACGTAAAATACAATGTAATCTAATATAGGTCAAATTTGGGAGGTGTGGGGGCCATTCCTCCACACAGGCACATGTTACAGGAAATATCAGCACTATGAGAACAATCAACTAAACCAGATCAGGTGCTCTAAGCAATAAATACTTGAACTGAAGGCTGCTGGCACTACCTGGAGGAGCAAGAGGCTGGTCAGGAGAGAGCAAATAATGCAAATATTCCTGATTCCTGCTGGGTTCTCAGAGGTACAACCCCTCCTGACTGACCCCCAGTGTTCCCCAACACTGGCACACTTCTGACTGACCAAGGGAGGGAGGAGCAGCCAACCTAACACTGAGGGCAGATGTCTCAGGGAAAAGCAAGACTGGGCTCTTGCTTTTTTCTCTCTCTGTGACCAAAATATATGAGCTGTCACAGCTGCCAGGCGTTTCCAGAGCTCCCCAAACAGCACTGCCCTGCCCATGGTCTCATCAGAGGTGCCCTGTACCGTCCTTTTCTTGCTCATGGGTCTCGAAAATGTTCAGCTCCTCTGTGTGTGTCATTTTAAATAATCTGCTCCACGCCTTGTCAAGGTGTCTGACTGTCCCAAACAACGAACAGAAACATTTCAGAGTATTTGTCGATTAAAATAAATGCAAATATATTTAATATTGTCACTGTGAAGTAGCATTTCCCACGGTTGCCAATATTTCTGTACCAACACTGCACAGTTCAACCCCAAGTCTCTAAAAATCTCTGTCAACTCCAAATTGAAATCAGAGCACTGAAATCCAGGGGCAAAGTGACCAGAGCCTGAGGAAAGACACAGAATGGAGCAGCTCTGCAGCACAAAACCTCAAGGAAAGGAAAACGTGCTCACTCGGGGAGGATGTTCTCCTTCTCGGGAGGCTCCACAATGCTCAGGCAGCAATCTGCAAACTCCACAAACAGGGGCTCCTGCATGAACCTCCTCATGAGGGAGCTTTTGTCTTCTGCCTGGTCGATGGTGAGGAGCAGCTGCCGGAGGTGTGGGTTCAGCAGCAAACCCCTCAGTTCTTCTGATTCCCCTTTAAAAAGAAAAAAAAAAAAGATAAATAGGAGTAATCTCAAACGGTTACAAACAAAGTTAAGACCTTCCTTATTTCGCAAATAAACTTTCAAAGAGACTGGGGAAAGGCCAAATATCTGATATTTAACTCTTTAAGGCCTTGCAACGAGCTGCACGACTGGGAGCAGCTCCAAGCAGAACTCCTGGGAACGGGGAGTATTTCTGCTAAAGCCCCACCATCCCCGCACCCGGCTGACTCCCGAATTCCCAAACTCACCTAAAAGCTTGAGTTTCTGCAGCGGGACGCGGTCCTGCTCATCCTCCTCGCCCAGGATGTCCTCCAGGGACCAGGGGCCGTGTGCGGGGCTCGGCGGGGCCGCGGGGGGACCCTGCTCCCTGTCCCGCTCCCCGTCCCGCTCCTGGCTGGAACGCGGCGCGCAGCGCTCTGCGGACACACAGCGGGTCAGCCCCGGGGCAGCCCCGGCCCCGCCCGGCCCCTCCCGGCCCGTACTCACCGCGGTGGGTCCGGCAGCACCGCACGGAACAGCTGCGGGAGAGACAACGGAGCGTGAGGGGCCGGGGGGGGCCCACACCGGCACCGAGCCCGCCGGGCCCTGCCCCCCGTGCCCCCCTCGCTCACTATGTGCTGGCACAGCGCGGACAGCGGTACCGGCCCGTGTCCCGCTCCCTCAGCCCCGTCCCCTCGCTCACTATGAGCTGGCACAGCGCGGGCAGCGGTACCGGCCCGTGCCCGTCTCCCCGCACTCCCCGCACGGCCCCGCCGCCCTCATGGCCGCCCCGAGCGCGTCCCCCAGGCTCGCTAATCCACCGCCGAGCGCGTCCCCCAGGCTCGCTAATCCACCGCCGAGCGCAGCCCCCCAGGCTCGCTAATCCACCGCCGAGCGCGTCCCCCAGGCTCGCTAATCCACCACCGAGCGCAGCCCCGCCCGCTCCGGGAACCGGGATTATGTAGAAATAGAGATGGAAAATGTTGATGTCTAGAGATATCAGCAGATATAGAGAGAGATAGAGACATCTAGAGAGATATAGAGAGATTTACAGATATATATATAAAATCTATAGATATATATAGGTATCTACAGATATATAGAGAGATATTAGGTATTTATATATAGATAGATTTCTATATTATATAGAAATAGAGATGGAAAAAGGTGGACGGATAGAGATATATAGAGATATATATAGAGAGATAGAGATATCTAGATATATATAGAGAGAGATCTATTGACATATAGAGATATCTATAGATATATACAAGAGAGATCATATATATATATAGAAAGATATATTTGCAGATATCTAGAGAGATGTATCTACAAGTATATAGAGAGATAGAGATGCAGAGGCAGAGAGAGATCTACAGATATATAGAGAGGTACAGTTATATATCTCCAGATATATAGAGAGATTATATATGGGGGGGAGAGAAGGAGGGAAGTGGAGAGAGTGAGAGAGAGAGAAATTAGGTAGTTGTACAGATATAGAGAAATACAAGATACAGAGAGATATAGACATATACACAGATACATCTATATATAGAGAGAGATAGATATCTAAAGTTACAGAGATCCCGACCCTCTGGAGGGCTCTGGCAGGATCCCAGCTGTCCCCTTGGCTTTCCCAGTGACACATCAAGTGTTCTGCTCCTGACGTGTCACCTTCCCAATGTCAACATGGAAGTGGATAAAAAAATTACACCATATAGCAAATATCCCATCAAAAACCACCCCGGGTCGATCTTCACCATCTCCCCTGTGGGAAGTTTTGGTTGAACCTCCTGTTGTTAAGTTGAGGGTGAAATACAGATGTTCAGGTTCCAGCCAGACCCTTCTCAGGGCTGGGGGTAGTGGAGTTCCCAGAAGTCCCTGACAGAACAGCAGTGCTCCAAAATAAAACAAAAAAAAAAAAAACAATGGAGAAAAGAAATTATCTTACCTGAGTTACATTATCCATTTAAATAATTCATTTTAATTCTGTGTCACTTAGGGCCATCCATTTCCTTAAATATCTGAATTTCAATTCAGACAAAAGAAATATCCCTGGAGCTCTTCAATGTGATGAAGCACAGGAAAGGGGTTTGTCAGCAATAAAGGGAACCACTGAGCATCAGATTTGTTAATGTGATGGCACTTCCCAGTTCTTACATTAGGGGGTGAACCCATTTCTTACCCAAAACATCTCTTTTCTCATACCTGGCCAGGATCAGAGCAATGGGATTTTCCCTTAGTTCACTCAAACCTTTTGAAGTGGGGAAAGAACAACAACAACAAAGCAAAGAAACTGGAAACAAATCCCTGGAAGCTCCAATCTGTGCTGGAAGGGCTGATTTGGGTTGGACTGTGCGTGTGATGAACGTGAGAACATCATCACTGTGTGGATTATTGATGCCACTTTATTGGTGTCCCTTGATGAAACACCACAGAGCAGCATCTGAGAGCACTTTAAAAAACCAGCAAGGTGGGCTGATGTCACCAGATCTGTTAAAACCAGGCTTCTGGTCGGGGCAAGAGAAAATAAACCTGCTTTGGCTCAGGCAAGAGATCAGAAGTTTGAACTCTGAGATTCTTCTAGAACATATCCCTGTGTAACTAAGAATAAACATCCACCTCCACTAGGATCTCAGGAAACAATATCTACTAAATAAGTAATAAATATTCAGGAGCCAACTTTCCTTTTTTTTCTTTTTTGAGAGAGAGGGAGTAAGACCTTTTCCTTTTACAAAATACTTGGTCTTGACATTTTTATTTTGTTTTGCACAGTCAACTCAACTTCAGTTCTGATCCTAAAGGATCCAGCCAAGGTTGTCACCTGGAACAGCACAAATTTCACAAGCCATGGACTCGAGTGTGCCTCTATGAGCAGAAATATGAAAGATGTAGCCACAAATGTCTCACAAAAACATGTAATCCAGCTACACACTGCAGTTAAAATTACCCCAGGAAAACAGGGCTGAGTGCCCTGTTAATAAAGATTCATCCAACAGTCAAAGAGACAATTTGACTGAGTGTAAATGAGAAAGTAAAATGACAATTTCCCCCAGACTGCTGAGAATTTTCCAGCCGTTTAACTGCCTTCAAAGCCATACAGACCACTCAACAGGGATGGGAGTCTGGGCAGCGAAGCGAGCGCAGCAGCAGCACAAAGTAAACAGGGCTAATGGAGTTATTTTTATCTCCAAGGAAAACAGCTCCCCTGCTCCCAGCTGGAGGCAACACAGACCAGGGGCACACACTGAGCCACTTCCCCAAGGAGAGCCAGGCAGCACAGCTCCTCGCTGCTGAGGGCTTTGGGAGACACAGAGTCCAGCCCCCCTCTCAGGGCTGCCCGTGCTGGTTTCTGCACCCCAACACCTCCCCCTCGCTGGGTGCTGAAGCACCTGGGCTTCAGGAATGGAATCACAGGAAACAAGGTTGGAAAAGACCTCTAAGATCAAGCCCAACCATCATCCCACCACTAAACCGTGCCCCCCAAGTGCCACATCCATGTGTTTTTTGAATCCCCCTGGATGTGGAGTGATTGCAGAGCTCTCCCTGGCTCCGCTGGGCAGGTCAGGCAGTGCTGCAGCAGGGGCAGCCCCACCTAGATGTGCTCGATGGCACAGGCTCGGACGCTGTTGGTGGAGAGGCACTTGAGAGCCTTGAGCTTGGCCCCCAGGGTTTTGAGCTTGAGGGTGTAGATGAGGGGGTTGCCCAGGCAGTTGATGGTGATCAGCATGGCCGTGCAGTTCCTGAAGATGTAGACGCCCGGGTAGAGGTCGACGTGGCACCGGTGGTTGGTGGCATCAAAAATGACCCCGGCGAAGAACGGGGCGTAGGAGATCAGCGCCAGCAGCCAGATGAAGATGCTGGTCCTGGCCACCTGGGTCTCAGCCGATTTGTAGGTGCCGGTGGCTTGCCCACACGCCTTCATCCTCAGCTTCCTCCTCCTCAGGATGATGATGATTCTGAGGTAGGTGAACAGAGGTATGATAAAGGCCACCACAAAGTTGGGGATGGTGATGAAGAAGAGGTAGTTGACGCAGAACGGGCTGTAGAGGACCGAGACGCTCTTTTCCCTGTGCAGGCAGTTCCACCCCATCAGTGGCAAGCAGCCCAGAAAGAAAGCAAGGACCCAGTTGGTGAAAACCACGGCTATGGAATGGTTTCTGGCAACCCTGAATCTCGTCCTCATGCTCTTGGCCACAGCCAGGTACCGCTCGACCCCGATGCTCACCAGGTTGTAGATGGTGGATAAAATGGACGTCGTGTACAAGGCGTAAGGGGCGAGCATGTCCTCGGACCCAAAGATGGTGATGTCGGGGTTGGTGATGAACAGCGTGGAAATCCAAAAGCCAGAGAAGCTGGTGAAGAGATCAGAAACAGCCAAATTGCAGAAGAGGATGGAGATGGGCTTGTGCAGGTCCTTGGTGGCCAGGCGGGTGAGGATGACGGTGCAGTTGAAGAGCACGGACGCCACGTTGATGGTCAGCTGGGGGATGCCCAGGGCAAGCACCAAAGAATGACTCCAGATGTTTGTGTAGTTAGCAGAGCAGTTTGGAAATCCATTCATGGTGGAAAATCCTCCTTTCAGCTCTCAACCAGGTCGGCTTCACTCATCCCATACTCCGTGAGAGACCACACCACACGAGAGCTGCTGCCACCTCGTTCTCCAGGTGGGGAATGGACCCTGACGCACAGCTTCTGTTGCCACATCATCATCATCATGACAGTGGATTAAACTTTAACCACGTGTGGTATTAAATATTTGGGTTACCACCTCAGGGCATCACCAATTACCCTTCAGTTGCTAGGACAGCCCGAACTGGAAAACATATTTGTTGCTACACGGATGAGCTGCTGAAAACAACCTCTGCCAGCAGGGAAATCTGGCCAGATCTTGAGAGGATGAATGATCACAGCAGTAGTTTAAAATTTTTTAAAGATAGTCTAAAATGGAATTAATGTGAATTCAGTGTTAACTCACCCATAAATTAGATGATAAAGGATTAGAGAGTCAGGAAACAGAGAGCAGGATATTCTGGGTTTGGAGTGGGGAGTGTGTGGCTGATGGAGCTGAAATAAGAACATCAGTGCTGGGTCACCAACCTGGCCCTCAGCTCCTGCCTAAGCAGTTAGGAAAATGCCTTTTTTCCACCTTCATTCCTAGATGAGAATGTAGCTAAACAATAGCAGACATCACTACTCATGCTCATTACAGGATATTTTGTGTTTATTTAATGTGTGACTTGCACATTAATAAACCAACACCAATATCATTATATCTTTTCTTTCTCTATCTTTGTAAAGGCAAATGATTTTTGAGAACTGGATTCAAAATACTTGAGCCTTGGAGAAAAAAAGCCTTTGGGACACACATTCCATGCTCTCAGCAGAGGGCACTGCTGGAACAAAATACGAGGTTTAGTGGGAACAGGGAGATTTTAACCAGCAGAGCAGTTCAGGTGAGCAGTACAATTACCCAGGTAAAGCCATGCTATGTCCGAATTTATTCTGATTTAATTCATTTCTCACTGTCATCCTAAAAAAGGATTAATTTCCATGAGTAACAATTTTATACTGTGATACTGCCAGGCAGCACAGCTGAGTTCACGGGCTTTCCACATCCAGCACTGACATCTGATCATTGCAGCAGCAATTCCAGCTCTAGAGCAGGAAATCTGTGAGCTCTGATAGCTCTGCCAAATTTAAAACATCAGAAATTCACGCTAAAGTGTGGAGCTTGAAAAGGAAAATTCTAGGGCTTCTTTTTTCCTATTGAAATGTATAAAAGTGTATTCAGGTTAGTATACAATAATTAAGTACTAGAAATACTTTAAGTATTTCAGGTGGTCACACAGAAATGCAAAGAATGATTATATAGAAATAAGGGCTGCAAAATGACGGATGAAGCCCGTGGATGTCTTAACATCCTATAAAATATTCTTCTCCCAGTGTCCCAGATAAACCATCCTTTGTGCATCCTGGAACCCTCCCTGTCAGCCACACCTCTGGTGTGAGGTTGCTGCTGAACAAGGGCTCCACTATTTCTGTCACCTCATCAGTGCCAACACCTCGAGTCAGCAAATCCTTTCAATGATCTGAAATGCTGCAGATATTCCTGAAAATGCTACTTGAAATTGCTCTAATTTGAAAATTTGGCGTTCAAGCACTAAGCACTAAACGAAATGAGATCGGAATGTAATTAAAATAATATCAAGTAGTACAAACAGCTCTTCACAAAAGCTTTGTAATCTTATTTCCCTAATAGAATTACATAAAAATTAGCATAATGTTGCTAGATTAAGGGAGACAATATTAGTGTGGAAACTGCTTTTTTTAGTGGGCTTTAACATACAGAAACCCCCAGGTTTGTGCATTCCAACCCTCTGGGATACAGCTGGAGCTCTCAAAATCAGATGAAAACTACTTTGAATTGAAAACTCAGAGGCAGAGCTGCTACACATCCAAACCTCTGCACATCACAACCTCAGTTCAAGGGCATTTTTCTACTCCCATATTCCAGGAACTGTGTGATCTTCCTGGTACTTACCTCACTCTGCATCTTCAAGGAAAGAGTGTTATCTACATCCCATAAACGGGAAAGAGCAATCACATTATTTGTTTAAGATCCCTCAGAAGTCCAGAGAACCCAATCTAATCTCCAGTAGCTCAGGCTGACACCTCAAACCCTGGCTGTACCATGCTGTTGGCAGCCTTTGATTTATAATTATCTAGACCTCGCCTTCTACAACATTTTTTAGTTCTAGAATTGTTTTTCTTTTAGTTCTATGATTGGTTTTATATTTCTATATCTGAATGTCTGAATTGGTGTTATTTTGATACACATCATGTGTTAAGAAATGGCCTTATTTTGTAGAGAATCTCCAAGTTCAATTATAATTACCTGATGATTGTGCCTGTGGAGAAGAAAATAATCACTGAACACGTTGAAGAGATGAAGAAGGAGACATGAGAAGCTTCAGGTGGAAGTTTTAATGATGATTCAAATGGCTGTTGTGGGAAATGCATCTTCACCCCCCTCGGCTCAGTCTCAGAACTGCTCACAACTGCAGCTCTCAGGGATTCTCAAGGGCTCAGGACAACAGGTCCCAGCTGGGACATTCCCAAGTTGATCTTAAACCAGGAAATTCGGTCCAGGAGCCGAGTCCCAGCTCTGCTCAGTAACCCTTGGACAATAGACACACTTATCTTGGTGTGATGCAGAGCAACCTTTGTGCTGAGAGCACTCTGAGGAACTGAGTTATGCCTGAAACTACAGGAGAAAAAGCTGCATCCACGTCATGAAAACAAGAATCCCACAGCACAGGGAGTAGAAGGTGAGCTGCACATGGTTTGGTGTCACCTGCAAGGTCATGGACACACATTATACACACAGGAACAACCAGGCACTGGGAGGATGAGGGATTCCACTGTCCTGGTTTCTTCCCTGTCGCATTCTCCCTGAACTCACAGTCAATTCCTACTTGTTCCTAACTCTCCAGCTCTGCACTTTCACAACAGATAATACTTTACCTGAGCCAAAAAGTGGCCAGTGCCACCCTGCTCAGCTGAGCATGGAGGCAGAGTCACTCCATGGATCCAGGGGTCACTGCCATGACCTTCAGTGAGAGCAGAACATCCACCTGCTCACTCTCTCAGTGGCCATCACGGGGCCTGCAAAGAAGAAACAGTCATGAAGGGGAGTAATACAAATAAGGAGCCTATTTATCCAGTTTATGTTTAAATTTATGCAGATTAAAGTCTTCCTTTCTGGAGAGGAAGGCACAAATGGGATGTATGATCTCCTTCCAAGATTTTTCTGAGATGTTTTGAAAACAGAGAGCTCTGCTCCTCCCCCACCCTCTGTCTTTGAGGAGTTTTTGCCTCACGGGTTTGGAGTTATCCATGGCCCTCACCAGGCACATGAAGTGAAGATAATCAGATAATCATCAGGCTTGAAGTCTCTGAATGCTGTTCAGCAGCACATTACCAACAAGCCACAAAATATTGGCAAAGTTGGTTTGTTGCAAGGATATTCCCCAAACCAGACCCTTTTCCCCTTTATCCATAGCCAGAACGTCTCTCTCAGATGCCAGAACTGGTATTTTCACCTTTTGGGAACTTGCATTGTCCTGTCTAAAAGGAAACAAACAGGAATAAATACCTAAAACCAGGTGTATGGCAAGCAAAGCCTTCCCCTGATCATTTAGATGTGAAGAAGCCAGAAAACATCTTATCCCTGCTCCTGAGTATTCCATGGAAACGACCTTGTGCTTGTTCCCAATGGAGCAGACTCGGGGAGGATCAGAGCCAGCCCACGTTCCTCGTGGAAGATGAAGGCCCAATGACTGTGATTCACCAAGAGCTGTGAAATTCCAGATTCCCTGTTCAGTGGTGTGGGAACTGTAACGAATAAAATGGTAACACACAAGTAACTAAAGAGCACTGAGCGTGTTTTCTCACACACAGGATGGGGTTCCCATCACAAAACTCATCTGGGTTTGAAGTCTCTTGGAAGTGCTTCCCTCTCCCATCACAGGGGCGATTCCTCCTGGGTAATTTGTGACCAGGATTTGGCCCCAGGCCAGTCTGACCCTCACAACCCTTAGATCTTCCTTCTAAGAGCAACAGCTCAGCCTCCAGCCCGAAGAGCTGAGCCACAGCCTGGGCTTTGAGTCTCTGATGCCTTTTTGGCACAGATTCAGCCCCAGCCAGCCCTCATCCCTTCTGCTGGGACATGGGATGCAGCCCCTCAGCTGGAGGGCTGGGGACAGCTCTGGCCTCCCTCCCCTCAGCACATGGTGGGATCCTGTGGCTCAGACTCGTGAAAGTCCCATGCACCACCACATCCCTCCCCAAATTCCCTTGGGAGCAGCAGGATGACGTCAGACCTCACACGTTCCAGAAACCAGGCTGGGGGAACATCCCCAAAACCTTTGTTGCTGTGGCTCTCGAGGCAACAAAATAAATGCAGTTTTCACTGGTTTTGGTGTTCCCACCTGCCCTGTAGCTATGGACACAACTGCAATAATTCTGCCAGGAAAAACCAGCCTGGAGTTCAGTGATCTGCTGTCACCTCCCTGCTTAACTTTGAGTGTCACCTTCTCTGACCCAGATCCTCACACGTCTTTAGGTTCAATGTCCAAAACCAACTCACAGAGTAATTCCTTTCAAAATTATCCCAAGGTGCAGCACTGCCATGGAGAACTGATAACCAAGTACCTGCCAGGTGAGTGAGTTTCTTTAGAAAAAAATGAGGAGATCACATGATGTCTACCCTGCTTATTTAGATGACAGGCTTCATAAGGAGAGGGAATGTCTTTCCCTGAGTGTGCCTTCACTTCCTGGCACAAATAAAAGCTTAGTTGATATGATTGCAGTGCAATTTATTGTCACTTTAATAGTGATAGGCTGAAGTGCTTGGGGGGGGGGGGGAGAGGGAAAAAAAAGGAAAAAAAAAAAAGGGAAAAAAAAGAAACAAACCAAGAATCCTGATTTTTTAAGATCAACATTTCTAACCCTATTTTCAGTCCTGAATGGAGAGTTTCTAGCAGGCTTTTAGCTCTCAGAGAATTAACAGGAACAGAGTGAAAAAAATCCATAAGAGTGTCCTTTCAGGTCGCCACTGAGGACCATCCCCGGGAGTGAAGTGTCTCGTGGATGCCCTGGAGGGCTGACAGCACCTGACCCCTCCCTGCCCTACGTGCTCAGAACTCACCTTGCTCCCGGAGCTCCGCCGGGACCGCGCTCGGAAGTGAAAAAATGCCACTAATTCCCGTATTGTTCTTGTCACTGCAGCAACTATTTATCTTATCACCATGTGCTAGGCAAATCATCCTCTGTGCGGGCTCTAACTGCCTAGAGCAGGATGGAAAAACACTCCCCAGCAGCTCTTCATTGTTGGGGGGTTATTTATAGCCGAGTTTTTTTATGAATAAAAGAGCTGCTCGTGAGTCAGCTGTGCCGGTGTTATTGCAGGTCCTGAGCCCGTGCCACCCTTCTGCTGACAGCACAGCCTTGCTCTGGGAGCTGCAGCTCTTGGGGAAGGCAAAAAGCACTTTCTTGGCTCCTCGTTTTTTAATTCAGCCCTTGCTGGATGACTCTGCACGCTCAGATCTGCTGGCACGGCATTGCTTCACTCCATCCACCCCTTCAGGGAGAAGCTGTGGGTCGGGCATCCTGCTCTTCTCCCACCCAACCAAGCGTGGACAGAGAAGCATCTGGGGAAGGGGAAGAAGTTGTTTCACTCCCTCATTTGTTTTCCTCAGCTGTATCAAAATCCAAACCCAAATTAAAAGGTGACACAGTGTCTATAGCAGAGCAAAAAGTAGTTGTGTCGCTTTTCTGTTTGTTGAACCAACACTCTGAGCTGCCACTGAATCAGGCATGTGGAATTAAAAAAATCAGATAGGAAAGGGGACAGAAAAAAATGTCTGTATATATTATACTATAATAGCAGAAGCAGATAATTAAGAAAAAGGATTATTAAAAAAAGTACCATTCCTTAATTACGTAAGTAAGGTGCTGCATGTCACCTAATAAACATTTCCTGTCACTGCACACAGAATTCCCATTTTCCAGTTCCTCTAATCTACTGCAATCCTGAGGAGCTGTTTGCAGGGTTGTGGGGTGGGGATGGGGGCAGTTGGGGCTTTATTTGTTTCATAGGGTTTTTTTTAAAAAAACCACCAACTTTAACACACATGTTAATTAAATGTCATGGGGGCTGTCAGGAAAAAAACTACCCCTAAATAAAAACGCAGCATTTCAGCAAGAGGTCACTAAACATGCACAGGTTGCAAAGTCTCAGTTATTCACTAAAGGCTCAGTGCCAAAGAGCCTCATTCCCTTTGCCATTCATTTTGGAGAATGAATAAATTTAGGCAAATCAGGAGCGGGGTAAATCTGGAGAAATTACAAAGGGGAGGAGTTCACCTTCCTGCCATGGCTTTCAGGTCTGTCCTGGAGTACTTACTCCAGTATAAAACTGAGAGCAGAAATATGATCACGTCCTGAGGAGTCTAATCAATTCTGGTTCCAACACTGAGCCTGTTTAAAACAGAGAATGGAATTGCTGTTCCTTGCTCTGTTCTCTCTGCACATTCTCAAGACAGAGGCAGTAGGTAAGTCCTTGCCTGCTCTTTCTAACCCTGTGTTAAGGTTATTCTGATTTCTGATTTGTTTCTGAGTGTCAGGACACACAGCACAGGCTCTCTGATTCTTCATATGGTAAATGAACAATGATTTATTTATTTCTCTGTGTTTTATTATTTGGGGTAAAACATCAAGTATAGGCTTTTCTCATGAATGAATGAGTGCTTTTGGGTTGTTTTGGTTTTTTTTTTTTCACCTTTAGAGATTCTATCTGCCTTCCTCTTCCAAGGAAAATCAATGAGGTTTGACTAGATCTCTACAGCTAATTAGACATGTGCATTTATATCGAAACATGATTTCTTTACCTGTAAAACTCCTTAAAACTTAAAGCAAATAGCTTGTTTTGGTTTTCCACTCCTATTGCTTTGCTGTTTATGATATAAGGTGAAATTCTGCTGAGAGAGAGTGAACAATATGTCTTTGCTGCATCAGCCCAGCAGCCCCATCTATTTTTGCTCCCTGGGCACCATAAGTACACTGAGCACTTACCATGGCTCGATTAAACAGTGATCTATAATTAGTATTGAAAAATGCAGAAGGCATTTTTACGCTTCTATTTAATCAGCGATGCTGCAACACTGAACAAATCCCCTTTCCTCTGCACACACAGGCACACAGCCCCAAAATTAAACCCTGCAGCTCTTCAAAGCGAAGAAGGGTCTATTGTTTGCACTAAACTAGACCAGAGTGCAGGGAGGGAAAGAGAGCTCTGGTGTTATCAGAGGTGTCGGGGGAAGCACCGACAGTGGCTGAAGGGAGATGCTTTTAAAGCAGATCAAGGTTCAGAGACTTCAGGTGACAGAGGTGCACAAAGTGCCTTCAGGAGCTCAGTCTGAGCACTGGGGAAACTGAGGGGCTTTCCCTGATTTTATTTCTCTGTTCTTAATTAATTCTCCATGGCTCAGGAACCTGCCTTTTCCAGGCTCTTACCTGAGAGTCCCGATACCTTCCCTCTCCTTTAGTCCCTATTTCCCTCTTTCCTCAGTGTTCTGTTCTCTCTCCAGAGGTTCCCTCCCGTGGTACAGGTAAACACAAACACAAACAGCCTTTGCTTTTCCAAAGTCTACAATGAGTGTTTGCTTGCTGTTGATCACTGACTGATTAACACTTTGCTAAATTTGCTGCTCTGTTAAGGGATGTATTATGGAAACTTGAATGACTACCTAGAAAACCTTTGTGATTTTATATTAGGTAAGTGTTAATAATTAATGTTTTAGCAGATGGAAGTAATACAGGGGATGCATATAACATTTTGTGGGTGTTTTTTTGCCCTAATCCTGATTAATTCCACTTTTTTCCCCAAGTGTAGAGCCAAACTACACAGTTATTACCACAAAAGGAACCTGCTATCCCTTCCACCTTCTTTTCCAAACTTTTCCTGAAGTAGAAGCTTCACAGGATACATTATGCCAAGTTAAAGGCTGCACATTTCACGAAACCTCAACTTCTGAGAATCAATTACTTCTTGTTATACTCAGAAAGTATCTTTTCTAAAAAACCAAACATTTCCTTTCCATCTTGCCCCTTTTCAGAACCAGCTTGAGTGAGATCCCCTGACCAGCTCATTTAAGTCACCTCCACCTGGGCTGTTCTAATCTGGGCAGTTCATCACTCCCCACACTTAAACACTCAAATGACTGATTGCTAATCTTTCAAATTGCTTTCAGCCTTGACCTGTCTTAATATTAAAGCACCTGGCTTTTAAAATTACTACTAATAGCACTTCCAGGGTTTTGTAAGGAAGGAAAATTCATTATCCCCATTCTACAAGAGGGAAACCAGGGCACAAAGGTGCACTCACCTCACCTGGAAGAGAAACAATCTCCCTTAAAGCTCTGTCCAGCCTCACATCCACTGACTTATACAGGTCTCAGTATATTCCTTTACCAGCTGCACTGCTGCACCTCAGAAGGATGGTTTGATTCCTTTGAGAGCCCAGGGATCTGGCGCTGCTGTTGGGCAGAAGAGAGGCCAAAGGTCTGCAAATTCCAGTAGGAAAGTTCCCAATATTTGAGAGAGGTTTTATTAATGGTGGATTCATTCCAGGACCATTCAGAGAGCAGGAATATCCATCCATTCATCCATCCATCCAGCAGCTTTCAGGTGGGGTTAGAGCAAGCTCCAGGTGTTACTGAAAATAATTTTCTTCAAGAGGAATGGAATGAACCCCAGCACATTTTAACTTTTTACTTTATCACAGAGCAGGGCTCAGCCATGAGGAGACAATCTCCCACAGTCCATGCTCTGGTGCTCCAACAGATTGTTACCTGATAGAACATGATTCCTCTAATTTTCTATATTTCTGCTCACATACTTTCAACTTTGAGGAACATAAAATTTACATAACCATGCGGATATGGACGTCAGCTCTCACTCTGGGGCTTCCTCAGGGCCATTCAAGTTCAAAAGATACCCAAAAGCCCCATGAACAGCACAAAAAGGGATGCTGTAACTTCTTCCCTTTCCAGTTCTGATGGTGTGGACTGCACACACATTGATGGTTGCATCCCAAATCCGTTTGAGGGTTGGCAAAGTTGGGATGCTGCTGCACTTAAGACACACTCTGGGATGAAAAGCTGCATTTTTAGTTGATTAAGAAAGAAGAAGAAGAATAATTGCAGTGCAAGACCTGGAACAGAGAGAAAAGGCAGTAAGTCATAGCTGCTTTAGGCAGTGATCCACAGGTGCTTTAGGAGGTAGGGATTGCCTGAATTTCCCTCTCTCCACCACTCTAACCAAGCACACGAGTCAATACAGCTGACAAGCTATCACTGACATTATCCCAAAGTGGCTGCTCGACTGTCTCAGTGCAGACAGGCTTCTGATCTCAAGGAAGGGTCTTTATGCTTAGGGCTTTCTTCTCTTCCTCCCTGGCAACTTTCAGGGTGCCAAAACACATGTAAAGGTTTATCTGAGGATTGTCATCACAGGCAGCTCCCCTGTGTGCTGGGGATTTTGACAGGATACTGGGGGTGCACTGAGAGTAAGAGACTCCCCCTGTTTCATTTTGGGGGACAGAGAACCAAGCCCAGCAGGCAGAACACAGCCCTGTGTATCACTGGCAGGATGCTAAAAAGCAATTCTGAGACAGTAGGAGAGTCATATATGGGATTTCTCACATTTCTGCAGCCTGCCAGGTGTGACATCAAGATATATCTGTGTTGCATGACTGGGTGACTTTGTGTCAGACCAGGAGAGCCTTGAAGCCCTTCCCAGCATGGGGTTGGGAAGGATGTGTGCTGTGCAGACATGGCTTGCTGAGATCCACATTCACCACAGATCCCAACCTGCCCTCAAAGAATTACCCCTGGAAGGTTTGAAGGCCACCTCTGCTACCTCCCTCAGGAATGAATCCCACACTGCCCCCACCCTCACACACCAGGGTGGATCCTGCTCTGTTTGATCCATGCTGTGCCTAAGGCAGCACATGGATATGAGGTGCCTCACTGGGCATCAAGGCTCTACTCAGCTGATGCATCCAAGGGCATCCCAGTTGCCAATCCAGCCTCTTTGTTCCCTTCCTTGCAGCCTGTTCCTGGTGACACATCAGGAATGGGCAGTTTTCCAGGGACACAGTGGCCCCAGTCACATTACTAATACTGCATTTAGGGATCAGCCTGAGGAGCAGGAGAACACTCCAGACTCATCAATTTGTGTGAACAGGCTGGAGCTGACCTCATGCAGGACTGCAATGTGCTGCATCACCTCCTCCTTCGCCAGCATCCAAGATTCCAGGGCTCTGTCCTGCTGCCCTTCAGCTCTGGGGGAAGGACAGGAGCGTGGCAGAAGCCCCACACAGCAGCCACACCCAGGTGACAAGTGACATGACCCCAGCTTAAGAAATAAATACTCTCCTTTCTCCTACAGCAAAAATATCAGCATAAGGACTGGAACATCCCTTTCCTGCTGCCAGCTGGGCACTGTGATTCTTAAGAAAACTGGAGCCGCCTTTTCTCCTGGCTCTTACACTGAGATCTTGAAGATTGGAATCAGAAAAGCATTTTCAGAGACAGGTGCTGCTGTGAGACACTTTTCCCTCAGCTGCCCAAATAACCAGCAAGAGCCTTTAGGTGTTCAGGACATGCTGCAAAGTCCAGTGCCTGTCTCCACAGGAACAGGCTTTTTTTCCCCTGTTTTTGGCACTGCAGGAGATGCTTTGTTATGTTGCAGAATATATCTAATGGCCTGTTATTAGATTTTTAGTTATATTTTTAGCCATAAGATCAGTCATCATAAACTCAGCATAAAAGACTGCAAAAGGACAGCAAAGCCACAAAGGGGTTTGTTTGAATTTTATTTTAAAAATACTTCAGAAAAATTCTGAATTGTATTTTTATGAAACAAAGCAAGGCAAAATCCCTCACAGAGGCCAATCACCTTAGCCCTTGATACTCCTTTTTTTTTGTTAAAGATCAGCTTCTGTCTTTGTACAGCACATTTATGAGGACACAGATCTATGACAGAGGCTACCCCAGTATCACAGGTCACAGCTAAAAACGTTCTCCTGGCTCTGACACAAAGGAAGTGGTTTGCAGATGTTAATAAGGCACAGTCAGAATCCTTCACCCTCTGGGTTTTTGCTTTAGTTTATGTGTGTTACAAAGACCTCACTGAGCCAGTGATTTATGTGTACATGTGATTTATGTGTACACGTGCAAACTATAAACACTGTGCTCAAATCAGATGTGGTGACTTGTAATGTTTCACCACTCCAATAAAGCCCATTTTCAAGGCTAAATCCCCTTTAAATACCTTGGAATGTACATGCATAAAGATATATATCATTATGAAAACCAGAATTCCAGGTAAAAGTGAAGAGAAGAGCGATGGATGATGACAAACACTTGTTTTTACAAGGTTAGGATACACAAATTCAGGAGTAAGCACTTGGAACTGATTTTGTCTGTCAAAGTGGCTGATTGGGGCTTCCTGAGGATGTGTAACACTTAAGAATGTATAAATAGGCTTATCTATACATGCTGAGCTTGTGGTCAGCATTCTCATTAATTATAAAGACAGATAACAACTGCTTTTAAGTTGTTTTGTCTTTTATCCTAAAAATAGTAAGTTTTACAAAGCCTGCTAAAATTAGGACGAGCTCAACACAAACCAAAGCTAAAAATACATCACGTGCAAAATCAGCTTTTGCCACTTCCATGGAAAATGCTGCAAAGGTGACAGCAGATTTTGGGATGGATTTGAAAACTGTGGATTATAGAGCAGTAAGGAGAGCTCTGGCACTGAGGGCAGCCTGGGCTCTCTGAAAGGGAGCAGTGCAGACACACTGACCCATGTGTCCCAGAGAACAGGGAATGGTCAGCCAGGAGGTGGCTGAAAGGGTGACAAGAGGCTAAAGGGACAAACAAAGGAGTCAGTGAGTGAAAGGGAGAAGGGATTTGAACTAAAGAGCAGCACAGGATATTCTTGCTGTCCCACTCCTTCTGGCTGCTTGCGGCATTAATGTCATTTGTGCTTCAAGAGATTAAATCCAGTTAATAAAAACAGCGGTCAAATGTAAAATTCATGACTTTCAGCCACTTTGTCAGAGGGACAAAACCTGTTTTAGTGAGTCTTTTGTGCATGTGAACAAGTTAAGAGGGCATTTTGGGCCCCCAGAACACACCTGTCCCACGGCACTCACTCCGAGATCGGGCTCCGCGGGTCCAAGTAGGGCAGCAAACAGGCAACAAGTAGGACAAAGTAGATTTAGGAACTTTTATGGAATTCAGGCAATCTGAGCATGGTCCAAAGAGCTTAAGGGTCTTTTCCTAGATCACACAATAGCGGCTTGGCAGCTGCTCCCAGCCTGGCTCCCAGCCAGCAGCGCTGTCCGGCCGCCTGCCCGGCTGAACAGAAGAGGGAGTTCTCGACGGGGGGAATTTTCTGCCTGGAGCTTCCAAACGAGGCCTGATAGCTAAAACAATTGAAAACGTTTACAATGAAATGAAAACAATACGTAATTGTATTGTTTTCCAGCTATTCCCGGTGCCAAGAAAACGGCTTTGGTCAGGAAACCAGTTGTAAGTTTGACAAGGAAGAAACAGAGATAAGTAGGATTGCTCGCTTGCCAAGAGAGACTCCCTAAATTTAACTGTCCTGAACTCTGGGGAGGAAGAGCAGGCCTTCAGCACAGTTCAGCCCTACTCTAAATTAAACCTGTAAAGTCAGTGTGACACCTATGGTGTGGTACATCACTACTTAAATCAAGGATCCATAACACAAGGTAAAAGCAAAATATAGTTGATAATACAGTAACTAGGTCCAAGTGTGTGTGTGTGTGTATATATATATATATAACTGCAATTATTTCAGCACCTCAGCTATAAAAACAAAGAAACAGAAAATAAACACTGAAACACTGAAAGACCCACTTTCTGCTGCGTTTCTCCAGGCAACAAAATAAATGACAGGAAAGAAACTGGGTGAGCTGAGGAGGTTTGACTGAAAGAGCAGTCAGGTGAGAGGAGAGCAGGGTGGGACCTGACAGGTACCCAGGCCCTGTAAGAAAGGGGGCTCAGAGGAAGAGGGATGAAGGATTTGGAAGTTGAAATGGTGTCAAGAGATGGGACAAAGGATGGACGAAGCAAGAACAGGAATTACAGATTAGCAGGGAACTACTTGAACGCTGTAAACACCAGGGAGGGAAAAGAATTGTTTAGGGTGGTTCAGTGATATTTCTAGGAGTGAAGGGATGCAGATAAGCAAGTGGAAAATGTAAGCTATTCCACAGGAAACACTTCCTGATGGTGATGGCTAATAGACTGTGGAACAGCCTCCTAAGGGAAGTGGCAGGAGCCACTCAGACAATTAAGACCAGACTAGACAACATACCTTAGGGCCTAATCATGCCTAAGACCACAGACAACTGACTGGATGTGACAAGTATCTTTCCTTCTTGCTTCAGAAATAAAGCCCTAAAGCTCAGGGGAAGAAGAGAACTATTGTCGTGTAAGGTCCCCACACGTAGAGAGGAATCACACCTGACTCAGATAAAATCCAAAGGCAAATTTTCCTTGTAAGTGACACTGGGGAAGGTTCCTCCTGAGCAGTATCTACACAAAAGGTCCTGTTCTCCAATGTTCCATTGCTGCCAACCAAAAACGTATCTAATTCACAATAAACGTTAATTCACTGTTTGCTCAGGCATTCTGCAATGTTTAATTAGGTCATTGTTTAAGGTTTAACAGCTTTAAGGACATTTTTGTTATGAAATGCTGAATTTATATCCTGTTCTACTTCACTGATACCATCCACCCCTCTAAACCACAACTGAGATAAGGACTTGATAGAAAACACAGATCCTGTCTTTGTTCATAGATACCAGGAACTCACTGGAACCCCTGCAAAACTCAAACACTAATTATTAGTTAGGATTCAACAGAAGAAGGGATGAACACTCCTGAGTGCTGGATGTGAGGCAGCTGTAGCCACCGAGGGCTGGATTTTTTAAATTTCATTTTATTTTTAAAATCTTTTTTCTCCCCTTCATCTTGGTGCCATGACTGAAAGCCTTTCAGGGTGCTCATGGTGTCAGTCTACTCAGAAGTGATTGAGACCCACAAGTTTATCTGAGAGAACCTGCCAGCACCTGTTCAGGCAGTAAAAAGTCAGTGATTGTTTTGTGAATTCAGCAGTAAAAGGCTCCATAACCCATTTCCACAAAACTGAGGTGCTGATTCAGGACCATTGACAACGTGATCCTGTGACCTTCACCTTCCCTTTACCTTCCCTTGGTGTTTGCTGTGGTTGTCTTTGGGTTTTGTAGTTCTACAGCCCTGGTTTAAAAGCTCCACAACCTTATCCCCAATGAACTGGCTGCACTTACTCCCAATTGTGAATCCCACTGACTGGAAAATCCAATTTGCACTACAGTAGAGCTTTGATGTCTGAGCCCTGCTCACCTCTGTGCAAACCCAGGAGTTTGGGGTAAACAGCCTGGGGTTCCTCACCTGACCTTGAGTTCTCACCTGGCAACTCTCCTCTCTGCTTTAACTCACCTCTCAAAGGCTTTGAGAGCAAATCTTTGCAGGTGGCTGTCCTCTCATGCCCAGGTTATTCCCTGCTTTCTTTCTCCTAAAGGTTCACTCATGTATAAATTGCCAAGAAAATCCCAATTCTGATGTGCTGGTGTGGAACTGTTAAAGCACAGGCTGAGCACTGAGTTGCCAAAAATATGCCTGGAGTCATTTATCCACACAAACATTGACTTATGGAACAGAACCAAGCATGTGAAGGTCTCCTTACCTGGTGTTCTTTGGGCATTTATTGATCAGAATATCGATTAAGGCACTTGGTGACATTCTGTGCCTGGAACTCCCTGTTCTGCCGTGTCCCAGTGGGGATGAGCTCAGCTGGAGGTCAGGCCACTCTCTGGTGCACACACAGGCCTGGAAAAATGCAACCAGCAAGTTTAGGAAGTGAAGTTTTGTGTTCTATCAGAAGTCTGTCAAAAAATAAAACCTTGTCAAAAGGGATTTTTTTGGATGATTAAAAAACATTAATGGAACAACACCACAGAAATCCCTTCAGCTCTTCCAACACAAACTAACAATGCTGTTTACTTTTCCTCTCAGCATTACTAAACACTTGCTAAACTAGACAGTGAGTCAACATCATTTGTGGTTTTCTGCATAAATTTAGTTTCTGTGAAAGAAAAGCTGGAACTCTCATTTTTTCAAGGTTGTATTAATTGCCACAAGCTTGTCCAAGTCTCCCTCTGGATTATAGTTACCCACATTTTATGTCAAGGCTGTGTTTATAACTTCTAAATCCTTCATGGATGGATGTATTGCTCTGCTACTGATATCAAGGTAAAGGTGGTAAAAGCCACCATGAGCCTTTCAGCAGGTGTGTTATAAATTACAAATTCTGGTAATTACCAATCTAATGACAGGACCCTCCATAATGATCCTTAAAATTGATTTGCCATTTCGTAAAATGTCTATAATTTACTAATCATGAGAAAACAGAAGCTCTAGTATTAATCATGATTATAAGAGGTTTTGAATTGTTATGGATTGAAGTTTGATAGCCTAAGAGAACTATTCCTGTCCAAGTCCTTTTGAAATTTAGAACTGTCATAAAAAGCCACTGAAGGAACCTGTGACAACCAAAACAGTCCTTCCTTTCCTGACTAGATCAACACATACTCCAGTTAAATCAGCTCTTTTCCTCTGAACTTTGCATTTCTTCTGGCAATGAAAAAATAAAATTAAGATGTTCTACTGAAAAAGTTCTCAGCCATCTCTGTGGGATGGATCACAGCTGAGTTACACTAACGATCCTTCAGGTCTTCCAGGAAGTGGGATCCTTCATTTCTTCAAATTCCCTATTGCACCAAGTAACCTTTAGAATAGTTCCTGGAAAAGAGTGAAATAAGTCCTCTTGCATAAGTGAATTTACAAGTCTATGAAAGGTTGGCGAGTGCAGAACTGACAAAGGGGATTTATTTTAACACTACGTGTATTCAAATGTGGAACTTTTGCCTCAAGAAATTGCGGAAGCCAAGATTTGAAAATCAAATTATTTGGAAGCCACACAGAGTCCTAATGATTCCTGCTAGAACTGTTGCTGGGGGGAATGTTACCAGGTAGGAACTGATTCAGTAAAGACCAGGAGGAGATCTAGAGAGGGCAGAGGATCTCTTCTAAATTATGGGATATCAGAACCCAGCTGGACTTGCTGCATGGTGCTCTTCACCCTGCTAAGGAGTCTTGAGCAACTCAAGGTTTCTCTACAGCTGAAGCACTCACCTCTGCCAGCCCTCCTTGGTTGGATACTTAAGAAATGAAACATCTTACCTGAATAAAATCGGGCAGAAAACCCCAAGGAATTCTCAAAAACATGTGCCCAGTCGTCACTCTCTGAGGATCCATTTCACTGCTGATTTTGGAGGGGGGGACAATTTGTGCAGCTTTTCATTCACCTAATTTTGAACATCTGCTGGTTTTATTTCTTTTTCTTTAGTGGGAAGCCACTGGTGTTACCGGTCCCAGAAGTGTGAACACCCGGAGTGTGAAGGTACAGCTGACCAAGTGATTTTTTTTCCAATCACATTTGTGATTATTCCATTTTGCAAAGGGGCTCTGGAGAGAAATAATGCAAAATTTCACACAACTCAGCACTTAATGCTTTATGTACACACCAGTGCTAAGCAGGATACCCAGGGGAGGGTGTTTTGAAGATACTCGTGGTGGGGTAACTGTTCATTTTGTTTCAAAATAACTCCAAATGAGCTCCAGAGGAGATCACCCTGATGTCTCCAGTTTCCCAAGCAAGAGTATATTGGTTGGGTGGTTTGGCTTTATGAGGGATTTGCTGTCTACAGAAAAAACTTGTTTCCTTCACCCTGCCACAGATCCTCACCAGTGGCACCTGACAGACGCCGCCTGCAAAGGGGACAGACAGTCCCCCATCAACATTGTCACCAAAAATGTCGTTTATGACAAGAGCCTCAAGCCTCTGACTTTTGAGGGATATGATGGGAAAGGGTCTTCAAAGTGGAATGTGGAAAATAATGGACATACAGGCAAGTACTGCCAAATACTGTGGGATTTATCTGTGCCTTGCCTTGGAACCAGCATTCGCTTCTTCCACGTCCTGGGCACGGTGCTGGGTATCCCTGTAGCAAGGAAGCACAGATGGGATATCAGCCCTATATTTCAGAAGTGAAACATTCAGAACACTGTCTGAGCTAAGACTTTCTGGGAATTTTGTGGGAGTTATCAAGTTTCTGGGTTCTGGTCGTGGCCCTTGAGCATCTCAGCAGAAATGGTTCCTATAGATGTGCACAAACAGAGCTGCCCAGGGAACTTCCAACCCCAAAACCATCTGGGATGAGGATTTGGGGGCTAGAGGGGTTCAGGACAACCCTTTAAGCAGAGACACATGATTTTCTGCTGAATGCTCCTAAACCCTTCATTTCTGAGCTTGCCCTTTGCAAACTTTGCTTCTGCACAAAGAATTCTGCTGAAATAAAACATAACCTGGGACACTCATTCCACCACTGGCTCGAGGTGAGTGAGTCCTACCAGCTCTTTAAATAATGAGCTGAAATCTTCTCAGATTTAAACCTGTTCTCTCTCCACACAGAAGGTAACCTGAGTGTGTTGATCAGCTACTTATTGATTCAGTTAACAGTGAATCAGTGAAGAGTAATTTAGAACTGTTGCACTTCCTTCGCCTTTCTTCACTAAGAGCAATTGTAATGATGATGCTTCAACAAAATTATGTTCAATTACTTCAGCTTTAAAAATAAACCTGTGGTCTATTTTATTTTAAATCATCTTCAGGTGTTCTTAAAACCTCAGATGGGTTATTTGAACTGCCAAATCCTTAAAGCAGAAAGCAGCAAGTGGCAAATATCTCCTGGCTTAAAAGGGAAGGGTAGGAAGGCAGCTGGGGAGATTTGAACAGCCAGAGATTCTAGTTTAAAACACTGGTATTGTGACAAAGCAGAAGGAAAAGGCAGTGACTTTTCACTGATATGTGGGTTAATGACTCTGCCATTACAGAATGGTGCTCTAGAATGTCCACCTTGCAGTCCCTTTTACACAAAAATTAATATTTATAAGGATTGCTCAGAACTCTCATCTTCCCCAGCCATGCATGAGGATTAGGGGTTTAAAATTTCCTCCTTCTGAGGGCAACCAGTTCCTGGGCTAAATGAGTACAGCACTGGAACAGTTATTGCTTAAATTCCCACTGCAATTAGAAGCTCCAGGTGAGATTAAACCATCCCTGTGTTGGGTGATGGGCAGATAGCAAGGGGTAGTGTCTCAAAGGTCCCACAAGCTAAATAAACAAAGCCTAAAAGATATGTGACTCATCCATTTACAGATAAAAACACAAAGGAACTAAGTGACTCATCCAGGTTCATTTGGAATTCAGAGCACAAATGAAATCTCTGGGGCTGCAATCCAGAATTTTCCTCTGGGGCTGCAATCCAGAATTCCCCTGTGCAGAGAAAAGTGCTGTGTTTAATGCAGAGATCCTAATAAGTAAAATTTAAAATTATATGTCAAATGTATCAAGGAAGTGATGATGATGTCTAGCTGGAAGAATATGTCCTAAGAACATTTTGTTTTGCTGTTAACAGCAGATCAAACATCACATTAAACAGATATAATGACTTAGATTCTTAGGCTTAAATTGCAGCACTACTCTAAATTAAAATAGAATGTCTTTGAACCCTGCCTAAAATAAATGTTACAGTGCAGATAACAGGAGATTTAAACAATGGTTAAACCCAAATAAACTGTGATGAATACTTTGATAGAGGGTGTTTTCCTAGACAAAAAATGAAGGAATAGAGGGTCTTCTGAAAGGTAGAAGAAGCTCTGACTTCTGAGGTCATAATGTTTATAATTCATTCCAAATTAAACTCAGCTATAATTTTGTAAGAGTTCAGTTTCTGCAGAGTTGAATTTCTGGAACAGTTGGTATGAAAACTCAAGCCAGAACTTTTGGATAAAGCTGAATCTCTGCTCTCACATCCTATCAATGCATGATCTGATTTTTGCCCTTAAAACAATTTCCCTTTTTTTCCCCCAGTTAAGGTAACACTGGATGCATCCCCGAAAGTTGGAGGTGGGGGTCTGGCAAGAAAATACAAGGCAGTAGAATTCCACTTGCACTGGGGGGTCCCAAGTCTGCAGCAAAGCAGCCCAGGAGTGCAGCAATACATCCCTGGCTCAGAGCACAGCATAGATGGAGAGAAATACGCCATGGAGGTGGGTGAGAACCCCGGTGGGTTATGGATTTTACTCCAGAACTCTGGCTTTTCAAGATGCTGTTCAGAAAAACTCTTGGTTGGATCTCCTGGGGAAGTCTGAGAGTGGAAATATGGAAGTGAGGACACTGCTCACTAACCAGAGCCTTGGCTATTACTGTGTTACAGCTGCACCTTGTCCATATAAGAGAGGATGTTCCAAGTGTAGCAGAAGCCAAGAAATACAAGGATGGTTTGGCTGTGCTTGCCTTCTTTATAAAGGTAGGCTGTCACATTTTTAACTGTCCATCTCAAACCTACCAGCAATTTGGCTGAGTGATTGTTTATGCCAATATTACAGTACACAAGACCTAACCCTCCCTGTCTTCTGCAGGCATTCTGTCAGCACTGAGTTCCTCTACCCTCTTCTATCCTGCTTGCTGCTGGTTTTTACCCTTGTGGTTCTTTCCTGCTCTAATCACAATTAACTCAAAGCAACCCGTGGCTGAGAAACGCACGATTTGGAATCAAAATGTTTCCATTTCAGGTTGACGAGGAAAATAAAAATTATGCAGCTCTTCTAAATGAACTAGAGAATATTCAATACCAAGGTGAGAAAAGACACTTGTGACGGGGGTTTCACAGGCTGGGCAATGTGGGAGGTGCATGGGGGGATCAGGCTGAAGATAAATGTGGACAAAACCTGCAGCCACAAGTGTTACAGGCGGTATTTGCCCGTGGTTTGTTCAGGGCTGTCAGCACAGATGGATCCTTTGCCACTGAGCTCCCTTCTCCCACCTAAGGAAGAGCTTGGGAGGTACTATCGCTATGAGGGCTCCCTCACCACCCCTGACTGCTTCGAGGGTGTCATCTGGACAATATTTGAGATGCCAATTGAGCTCAGTCTTTCCCAGGTGAGTCAGAGTGGAGGGTCTGCTTTGCCCCTGGGGCTGCCTGCCCACTCCCACAGCACCACAGCCTGACCAGCTGCTCCCCTGCCCTGTCCCAAACACACACTCACTTGGCATCAGCCTAAATGTAATCCTGAGTGCCAGCTGATTGACCCTATTAAATCACCTCTGGAAAAATGGCAGGAAAGGGGAAGGAAGGGGAAATGACGATGGGAAAAGAAAGCCAAGAAAACCCCCCAGGTAATTGCCCAGCTCAGCGCTTCGTCAGCACCACTTCCACTGCTGTCACCCGCTCACTCCCAAATTTCATGGCTTTTCTCCCGCTGGCAGGAGACCAGAACAGAATAATTCCAAATCCAAACTGTGAGCCTATCAGCATCAGCTTTAAGCAGCCCATTTTCGACCTGTAGAGAGGAACAGGAGATTGAATCATGAGTGCCTCGAAAACACGGATTGTCCAGAGGCTGCACGGTCTGGCAGAGGGCCAGCACCTGGACTTTAGCTCCTTGCTCACAGTTTGCTCACAGTTTCCTCACAGTCCCTCAGTCACAGGGCAGGGCTAAGCCAGGCACAGCTCAGCATCACACGGTGCTGTGAGGAATTTGGAGCAAAGACAGAAATCCTCGTGCTCCTACCTTGTGGCACTGTGACGTGGGGGACAAGGACAGGGCCGCGTGCGTCAGGAGGACGGGGGTGACCAGGTTCTTGAGGTGAACAAAGCATTTGGCTCACACAGAGAGGAAGTGCCCCTGATTTCCAAGGCTGGCAGGAGTCATCTGTGGGTGACCTCTGGCAGTGGCCCCTGTCACGGTGTTTCCTGCAAGCTTTAACGCACCCACACCGCTCAAACCCGCGGGTTCGCGACACCGCAATTCCCAGAGTCCTGCGGGGGGAAAAAAAGAAGGTTTAACGATCTATTCTCTCCTTCTCCACCTGCAGCTCTCTCAGTTTGCAGCTCTGCACTTTGATGGGAAGAACTCAACTCACATGATTGAAAATTTCCGGCCCATCCAGCCCCTGAACGAGCGCAAGGTGTCCTGGTCCAGCGCCAGCACCGTCCTGCCCCCGGCAAAGCTCCTGCTGCTGCTCCTCACACTGACGTACTTCCTGAGCTCTCCTTCCCAGTGAACATTTCTCACCTCATTCAACGTTCTGCTGGGTTTTTTTGCCCTCTTTTTTTTGTCTTTTTGTCTTTTTTTTTTTTGTTTGTTATTCTTGCTGTTGTTGGCCCTTTGTATCAAGCAGCCTCTCTAATTAC
This sequence comes from Corapipo altera, assembly GCF_003945725.1. NCBI lineage: Eukaryota > Metazoa > Chordata > Aves > Passeriformes > Pipridae > Corapipo > Corapipo altera. Next base: position 2,809,409 of record NW_020884935.1, on the reverse strand, counting down.
CAACTCGTGAATCATATCTCAGTACAGAGTGTAACCTTGTCCTCCTCCAGGCATTAACCAAGGACTGTGCTGCTCTTACAGAAAAACCCGTGGCACTAAACCACCAGAATTCAAAGGAACTGTAAGATAAAGCTGCAAAGATTCAGTTTTAAAATAAACCAAAGCAAAACACTCAGAGGAAACATTAGGATGGATTAGGACGGATTATCTGCAAACCTGTCACTGGAAGGACACCTGACAAGCTGTACCCAGGACCTTCAAGAGGAATCTGTTCTTAAGTGCCTGTGAAGGGGTTTGTTTGGAGTATGTTTACACTCAACACTGCAAAGCTGGCTGTCATTCCTATAATCCCAAACTGTCCTACCTGAAGGTACAACACAGAGCAAAGAAAAAAAACGCTCACACACAGTGGAGCAACATCTGGGTCACCCCCTCTAGGGAAGGGTATGTGACAAACCTCATTAACACAAACCTCCCCTTCTTCCTTCTATAGATCTGAATCCAGTTTAGCTCAGGATACTGGATTCCTTTCACCTGATCTCCTGATTCCGGTTTTCAGGTTTCTCTCTTATTTATTCATCCCTTCTCTGGGATGCCAGGGCCAATATGATGTGCCACAGAGAAACAGGGAAGCTCATCCCCACGGACCAGGGGCGCGTCCGTGGAAATTCCCTCTCTTTGGAGGGTTGCATTTGAAGCACGGGACTCTGATGATCCTTTATAGTTTTTATCTGCCTAATAAAATGGGACAGCTCAAGAAATGGTTCTTTCTTATATATATATTTCTTTTGTATAAATATATATAATTTTTAATAATAACACACCTGCAATATTCACATGTGGTAAAGACTCACAGTTTTTCCAAGAAGATTTTGATCTGAACTGACACCTTCAGATCTCACCCAATTTCTTACAGAAAAGATATACAGAAATTCTTTTAGAATTTTAGATTTTGGCCACATCAAAACAGGATTTCACATTAGCAGACTTGCATTTTTTTTCTCTAAGGTAGTGTTTGCAGGGATGACTTTATACTACAGTTACATGGCCATTTTCAGGAAAATCCTGGCAGTGAGAGTAACCACAGCTCACCAAAGGAGAAAAAACAGGGGGGGAGGAACTATTTTCATATTTATCAGTCAATAATATAAGCTTTAAAAGCACACATGGGAAAGCAAATCCAACTATTTAATGTTTAAAGGAATGATTAATACTTTAACTGTATTTTTATGTAACTGAAAGACTTTTGAGGAGCAAACATAAACAAAATATTAAAGTTGAAAGAGACCTATATTTGAATTGTTTTGAGTTTTTATTTCTTTCGTCCTTGCTGAAGGGGAATCTACAAACACTCTTTCAGAACAGGAATGTGACTTTTTTTTTTCCCCTCCTGTTTTCTTCACAATATTTAGGGTTGGGTTTGCATTTTTGGGGAAGGGGGGCAGGGATTTGCAGCACCTGGGGACGTTTCTAATGTCAGCAGGTTTCTGGAGATTTATTTCACCTCACCTGGGTGTTCTCTGCACGCAGCAAATTGCTGCTTTGTTTTCTTGCTGTTCAACAAGCCACAATAAATGGAATATTCTGAAAGGCTCAGTTTTTGTTGCTGTTTCAAGACCTACGAGGCACCATGACACACTGAACTCCTGCAGGATTGGCAGCTCCTGTTTTACAGAGCAGTGATGAGAAGGTTCCTCAGGATGCCTCACTGAGAAATGCCTTTTGCACTGATAAAAATGCACAAGAGCCCACCATCCCTCTCTATTCAATAACTTCTCATTTCATTAAGGATGAGTGGAATAACCTATGGAGGATGGGGGTCAGCTGACACTTATTGCTGGTGATAAATGATAAATCAAACTTGGGGCAGTTTTCACTAGGCTGTGCCTCAGTTTATCATGGAGATAGAGAGAAGCATTTACAGCCAATAATTCCAATGTGGGAGGAACTTATTTACTATGAAATATATTAGAACTAAGAGAAAGACAAAAATCTGCTGAGAAGACAGTTCTCTCTAAGTCCTCTCCTGCACCAACCTCAGCATGGATAAAACCTGATTAGACAAGTATCACAGTTTTACTGAGTGACTCAGTGTTGTGGCAATGAGGAAAAGGGAAATGCTCCAGTCTGTACCTGTGACAGTGATTGAGTTCAATCTGTCCCGTGGCAGAGTCTCCTCTTTGCACTCAGGTGACACGTTCTGTTCTGGGACAGGGTGTGACAATGACAGGACCAGTATTGATGCACTGAATAAATACAGTGCGTTTAAAATGCAGTCAAAGACAGGAAGGCTTCAAGTGGGACGCTTGAATTGCCTTTGTGAAGATGGTTATGGAAAAGTAATTTGCTGTTCCACAGGTAGCCTCAGGTGCTGATTGTCAGGAATTTTGTCTATGCTGTGTTTGGCATGAAACTTCTTATATTGTGAAGACACCAGGAAACGAGAGTAACTCCTGAAGGACAAGTGGCCAAGCCATGATAATACAGGAAAGGGTGGGGGAAGGAACAAAAGGATTTAGAAGGACCCAGAAAGAACATTATTTTCCCACGTACAGAAAAGTCAGCAGAGAACTTCACTGATCCATTTCACATCTGTGGGAGCCAGAATAGATGACTGTTTGTCTTCTGGGGCTGAAAACTGGAGTCCAAGAGAAAATGAAACTACACTGGAAATTAAAATTCACTAGAGATGAAATTTTGGGGTTTAAAACAGGGACAAGCAGAGGCTCTGCTGATCTGGATCAAGTGGGACATAGAGCAGCATTTGGGTTGTAGGAAACCAGATGTATGAAGTGATGGTGCTCAAGAGGGCAAAGACCAAAACATTTGGGAGATTATCAAAGTGTGGATGTAGCTTTGCTTACCAGAGCTCTGTCCTTTGGAAGCAGCTTGGACTTTGGTTTAGAGCTGGAACTGCTGCCACGGCAGAGCCCATTCATGTGCTGAACAGCAACTGGGGACTCACCAGATCAGCAGATCCTCCCTGTTCCTAAAAACACTCCGAGCTGAGATTACATGGCTTTGTACAACACATCCAAAAAGCTCTTTCCCAGATCAGACCTTGACTTGAGTGCACCCTCCGGAGGTGTGAGAGGTGAAGGAGCAGCTCTCCCACATGAACACAAGCCTGGCGTCGCTCCTTCAAACATCAGGAGCAGGGGGTGACAGGAGGGGCAGGCACAAAACAAAAATTCTTAATACAATATGTTTTCAGCAAAACATTTTCTCAGGAAGCAGAAAGAGACAAGGAAACCAAACCATTACTCACAAGAAATATATTTACATTATCCACAAAGAATTCTGACAAACTTGGCGCCTCCATTGAACAGTCACAGCTCCTCCTCTGACAAACACCAGCTCAAAATGCACTTGACTGTACAAAATTAATTTTCTGTGACTGCTGGGAGAAGAGGAGAAAGCCTTTTGCTTTGTCCTTTCCTTCTTGGTCCATCCAGGAGTGGATTTCAGAGGAAAAACAGCAGTTGCCAGCACAGCCAGCAGCCTTCCAGTTAAAAAGATACCACACAGCAAATCCATGTAAAATATCCATCCAACCACCCATAGGCAAAGAAAAAAAAAAGGATACAGAGAAGCCTACTGAACTTCCCAGGCTGGTTTGGGAGTTTAACAAATGTGTTAATACCATGTATAACATCAACCAGCTCTGATCCAGAGACAGGAGGATCCATTGCCTGGTGCTGCACCTTGCCCAGGACATACAGCCCAGGAGCAAAAATTACACACAAAAATTATAGCTGGACTCGATGATCTTAAAGGTCTTTTCCAACCTAAATGGTTCTATTATTCTATAAACGATTCTATGAAAAATTATTACCCTTGGAGACAGGATGCTCTCTTTGATAGAGTTAAAAGCGGACTTGGTGATTTTCTTCCACCAAACACTAAAATGAGATGGGATTTAAAAACAATTCAATGACAGAGAAACAAATGACCTGGTAACTCAGAGGTTGCTGTAGAAAATGTTGCATATGGGAGAAAATCATACAAATTACATTAAAAAAAAAAAAAAGTGTGGGTTTTACTGGTAAATTAATGTGTATCCGTGGAAAAGGCAATAAAACTCCAGCTGCGATGCACTGAAGGGACACAGTAAGGAAAGGGAATCCTCCCACCACCCTGCCCGGCCCGAGGGGCTGCTCCCATGGACACAGGGGAGGTGTTTGGGCACATTCTTGAGGGATTCACCCATAAGAAATGTCTCAAACCCCCCTCACTCACACCACTCGTGCTGCTTACACAGCCCTGTAAAACATCTGAGGGGATCCAGCCTGAGGGGATTGCACCTGTGGGGAGAGAGCCAGGACTGAGGCATCCTGTGCCCGGGATACTGCTCCACCTGGCACATCTCTGTGCTCCATGCTTTTCCCGGTGTTATTTCCCTGTTTGTTGTCTCCCCCTGGACAGGACGGACTCACCTCCAGAGGCGGCGGGGCCAGACCAGGCTCTGAGGGGGCCATGGCGGCCAAGACAGAGCCGGGTGCTGGTGCCAGGCCCTGCCACGGAAACACGAACCGAGGGGAAAAGAAAGCTGGAGAAAAAAAGCCAGGAAAAATATGAAAAGAAGGGGAGGCAAGGCAAAAATTCCCTCTGGGTACAGCAGGGGTGGCAGGCTCGGGGTTGGGCACCCCCCAAAGCTTTAGCTTTGCTGGCCGCCATTTCCTGAGGGTCCCCTTCAGGCTGAGGGGAGCTCGTTCTCCTTCACCCAGGGGCGCCATCCCAGGGAATAAACACCCCACAACGGAGCAGGTGTTGTATCCCAGGGTTCAGGTGGTAGAGACACTGTGGCAAACACTGTATCTCCAAAAAAGGTATGTGAAAGTTGATTTGATCTTGTTGTAGAGGCTTGGGATGCAAATGGTCTTAAACAGAATGAAGGCCTGCCTTGAGAGAAGTCTAAACAAACTAAAAGAATTTAGAAAGTTCCATATGAAATGGGGTCATAGGGTTGAATATGTGTAAACTACTGTTCTAAAGTGTGACAGATTATACAGCTACATTAAAATCTACGTTTACTACGCAACTACTTCTAAAATCCATGGAAAGCTAAAAATCCTAAAAATCCACAGGCATCACCCCCAAAAGCAGCGCTGCTTTGGCTGCTCGAGGAGCCCCCATGAAGTGGTCTCACCAGAGGCTGCAGGGAACAGAGGTGGCACTTCCAGTGCCTTTCCAGCCAAATTCCAGTCCCTCTGGTGACCTCAGGGCCACCACTGAGGACTCTGGTGCCCAACACAGGATAAAAAGTGATCAAAGAAACTGGGAGAGTGAGCAATGGAGCAGCAGCGCCACAGTGACCTCCCCAGACCCCTCCTCAGCACGTTCCCTTCCTGATCTCCTCCAAACTCCTCCTGAACAGACACAGCTCGTTCCAGTCAACTGCTGAGAATGGGAACATGCAGTTTCCATTATGAAGTTTAAATGTATTTCCTAAAAATAACCTGCTGTTTGGGGCTTTTAGCATCAGAAATAAATCCATATACACCGATAAAACCTGATTATAATTAGTCACACAAGTAAAATTATGAGTGTAATTAACTACAGCAATTAATTGAAATGCCTTTGGGACACCATTTCCCTTCTTGCAGTTGAATGCAATTTGCATTTAAAGTTATATCGTAAATGGTATAAGATCATAATCAATTTGGGTTATTTTATTATCCCTTACCTATTAATATCTTCTGAAGTGATTTAGACATCCAGTAGTCAAACACTGTTTGGATGTAAAAAAAAATCTGAACAGCTGATACTGCTTTAATGACCATGGGTTTTGTTTTCCTGTAATCCATCTCCTAGCTATCTCTAGCTAAACTTCTCCATGCCCTTCCTTTTTATTACCTCTCAAAACTATATTGTTTTTCATCGACTGAAATTACCTTCATAATGTCAACACCCATTCCCTTCCCACATTACCAAGACTGCTCGTTGTTCCCAGCACGTAAGAGAAAGATCTTGATGGATTAGTTTGCAGACATGGGTAGTTATGAAGAATTTATATGAGATACAAAGAAAGGCAGAAATTTTACATTTTGCTGATTGTGCTGATGCTGAGATTAAACTCTAAATAAATCACAGACATTTCCTATCAAGAATGCAGTATCTTTGTAAACCTACAGTCATTTGAGTTTGTGGTACATGAAGCTCTCAGCATTGCACAAAATGCTTTCTTACATGCAGTAAAACATAATGGTTTATGTCCTGGAACCCAGCAGTGACTGCTGAACCTGGGAGCACCCCTGGGAGAACAGCAGTGACCTCCCCAAGGCAAACAAGAGATGGAGTTTAAATCTTAAAACAGCAAGATAAAGACAGAAAGTCAACCATGGAGCTGCTGAAGCTTCTCCAGCCCTGTCAGCTGAGATCCACGGTGACTGATGGTTCCCCGCTGTCTGTGCAGCCCTTCATGCCCAACACATCTAAGCAAAAGGGAGGATTCACCACTTCATTTGATCTCCTCAGAGAATTTCAGTGCTCCAGATCACTGGTTCAGCTCAAACATTTTAGGAACTGTGTGCTGTGACAGCTGCAGTCCCAGGAGTGTCCCTGTGCACAGAGAGCTCAGTCCACAAAGCAGGTTGTGAGCGGAGAAATTGCTCCACTTGCTCCAGCGGTGTTACAACAGTTTGATTGGCAGGAACACGGTGTCTTAGCAAGCACTGTGACAAGGACTCTGGTGTCACTCACATCAACCCACTGAAAGGGGTTTCTATTGTCCCCGTTGTCGTTACTGCGGCGCCAGGGCATAAACGGGAAGTTGGGGTTTATGATCCCACGGATAGGAGTGGACATGTGATGCATCCAGGCTGATTTATGCTGAAAAACAGCTATTAAAGCTCATAAAACACAAACATTCAGATTGCACGGAAACACACTTTGAAAGCCAGTGCAGTTCCTGCTGCAGCCACAGGGCTGTTGTGAGGCCGGGACAGGGAAGACCTGCTGGGACAGCAGGCAATCCACACTTCATGATTTATAAATGCCTCATATAAAGCTTATTAAAAAGCAAAATCCTGCCTGCCTGTTTCTCAGCAAGTACCAAATGACCCCAGGAAGCATTCAGCCTCAAGAAAGAGAGATCAGGTGGTGAAACCAGCAGCTGGTTTTGCTAACACGAGGTAACACAGGTTCACAGGAGGGCTGTGGGACCCCGGGATGTGCAGAACCACCTGGGAGAGTTAAACTCATTTACAAAAGAGCATGCACAGTAAGCTGTATAACATGGAATCAACTCCTCCAATAGCTCTTTTCCCTCCTTTGACTAAGACATAAATGGCTAAATAAGTCTTAACTTCTGCAGAACACAGAGCTGCCTGAAATGTTCAACTTTCTGGCTAAACACACTAAATAGAGGCTTAAAAGATAAGAATAAAGACTGAGATAGGGGTTAAAATGACTTCAACACGTGAGAAAGCAACAGTTTACTTTGCAAACCAGTTGCCTCCAGCAGAGCCCACAGCAGTGAGAGTGTAACCTGCTCCTCCCTGAGGAAACGAGGGAGAACAGCCCCACAATCGCATCTGGGCACGGCCATAAAACCTGCAGCCTCAGTGCCTGGGTGGCTGGAACCTGCTGCCAAGTTCCTGTCAGGAACGCTGGAGTGGAGTGATTAACACATCCTGTGCCCTCATTAGAGAGCAGTCAGTTATCCCGGGATAACCCGTGGCAAAGGGACTGTTCTGGGCACAGCCCATCCCGCTGCTCCCTACCCCACCCTCCTGCCTGCCTTGTCTCCAGACTCACCTGCAAGGGACCTTCAGGACAGACAGCTCTCCTGCTCCAGTGCCCTGAGCACTCCTGGGTTAGGATTTGGATGTGGTGGTTTCCACAGGAAGCTCCTTGCAGCACATTCTCCATCGACAGCGCTGTTTGTTCTTATTAAGAGGAATTTGATCATCACTGATCACTTCTACGAGTCCTCTGCCATCAGGGACATTATTTCTAATACTGAAAGGGTGGCAATTTCTTCGCTTCCCACTCCTCTCTCCTTTTTTCCCTTTTGCTAAAAAAGTGACCAGCAGGTCATTTCAGTAAGACTCTGAAATAAAAATTCAGTTAAGGTCTAACCACCAGGAATAGTCAGACAGGGCACAGCACAACCGTGGACATGCACGAACTGCAAACAGTACAAGTGACCTGCCCACAACACATTTTTGGTATTCCAGATATTTGGGGAATCTTAAGCAGTAAAATGACTGCAAAGTATTTGGTGCAGCTTGCAAGGGACTGTCAGCCCAGGTCAGCTGAGCGAGGGGGGAATTCTGCATTGCAAGTTGTTGTGGTAAAGGCAGCTGGGAGCAGGTTGAAGGTCTCTGTGAATTGTGCAGGTTGGTGTCCAGCTGACAGCCCAGCACAGCCAGCCAAAATAAATGTGGCCCCTCTCTGCAAGCATTCTTCCTCAAATACCTTCCTTTGGAGTCATCTTTTATTTTAAGCAAAATACATAAACAAAAGAAAACAGTGTCAGTTTTACTATTGTACACATGGACCCAAAATACCCATTACAATCATCACCAAAATAAATTATTGTCCCGGTTTGAAATGGTGGGAAACTTCAGTTTTCCTTTCATTCAAGTGGAGAGGATTTTATAGTAAGACATTCCTTAGGGATAATATACACTTTAATGGACTCACATAAAAGTTATCATATATTTTTATATCAAGTCTGTGTATATTAAATTTAGTAGTGTGGGAAACAGAAGAAGAGCCTGTTAAGAACTTGAAATGATCAGTTTTATGCAAAAGAAATGAAGGATGACACTTCCAATGGCTCTTGCAAGAGGCCCTTGAAACAACAGCTTGTGAAATGGAATCAGAGATTTGTGTAAAAAGTCTGTTTTCATATTGGACGAGTGCAGCCTCTTCTTTAAGCAGGTAACTGCATTTTACAGACAGAGAACCTGGCTAAGAAAACCCTTCCCTGTCCCCCTTGTCCCTCTTTTTCTTCCCCACAAAGAAAAAGCAGTTTTGTTCAGCAGACTGGAGCAATCAGAGCCATCAGAGCTCAGGTTGCGGACGTGTCAGCTTTTCCACGGCCGATCCCCTTCCCCTCGGCCATCCTGCATTTAGCTTTAAAAGGTCATTAAACAAGACACAAAAGGTGAAGTGCAAGGTTACAGATTTATAACCTGCCTGAGCAGACAGGGGCTGACAAAGGGCTGGTGCTGCCTGGGACACCAGGCTGAGGTACAGGAGGTGTCTGCTTTGTGCCCTGCAATCAAACCCAGCAGCTGAAGGAAGCAGGAGCAAACCCAGCTCAGAGTGAAATATATTCAGAGGGGATACTCACATCTGTGTCCTATCCTTCCTTTAATCAGCTCTTAACATATTTTATTTATTTATTTGAACTCTACCCTTCTTCACACTCACCTTGTCTTCTGCTGTGTTCCACCACCTGCCACTCACACGAGAGGGAAGGCAACCAGTGTTTTGGTCCCAGTTAAATCAAATAAGTTAAACAACAGTCCAAGCTCCTCATCCTGACAGATTTTGTGCTAAAAGCTAATTATTCTTCAGGTCACTCTTAATTCTTACTCCTTTAAATTGCTGCTGGTTTACAGCAGTATCTCACTGAGCTGCCAGATCTCTGGATTATGTTAAAAGCAAAACAGACTGGCTTCTTTAATTGAGGCACTATTTGGAAACACCCACACTGAAAGTAATCATCTTCTGGCTTATAATTCATTCATAATCATTTAAAAAAATAATTGGAAGGAAAGGTAAGAAGTTAAAACACCCAGTGTAACATCCTTGTTCCCATCTCATGGCCAAACTGCTCCTCTGATATGCTGCCAACTTTTTATCAAAAAGCTTCCACTAAAAGTCTCTTTGTTACAAGTTAAATGCTGGGGCTGCCTGTGCTCAAAGGGGCTGTTGGGCCCAGAGATTTATTCCCTGGCGTGGGTCTTTTAAACAGGAACATTTTTATAATCAAAACTGGAGATAAAAAGGCACGAGCACATGGCAAACAAACCTTCACCATCGCGAGTGAGGTCATCGACGGGAGCGTGTGCTAACGAGCCTCGTGCATCACTGGGGCCTTCCTGTGTGGAATCCTTTCCTGCCCCTTGGAGAAGTGTTCTGATACAACATGGATGGCTTTGATTTAGAGATCTCCAAAGGGGTTTTATTCCATATCAGAAGGAAAACATCGTGTAACAAAAGAATCCATCGGGCTTTCTGTTCTGCTTGGTGGTGGCTCACAACAGAAACCTCCAGCATCTCAACAAAGCCCTGAACCCAGGATTTAAACTGCTGCAAGAACATCTGAACCACAGAGCTCAAAAACTCAGCCACTTCAACCCTTCTGAGTTTGGAAGTTTTAGGTTAATACTGTGCTTTCTATATCATATCTCAGCAAATTTAAACCAAGATCACCCAGAGCTGCAGCAATACCTGGCCAAACTTCTTCCTGGTTTTAAGACTGAGCTCAATCTGTTGCCTCGAACTATTTCATTGCCTCCAAACACAGACAGCACGTAATCCACCACTATTCCAATTTATTTGTCAATCTAGATCCTTTCTTCTACCTCAGTTTGACCAAAACATCCAATTAATAGTGTAAAAACAATATAAGTTGCAGGATACTTTGAGGGAATAAGAAGCTGGAGAAGAGTCAGTAAGAAGCTGGAAATCACAGCTCTGCATTCGCAGGCAAGATCTGAAAGTCTAAGTGAGGTGACCTGACTGTGACAGAATAATGACAAACCAAAGTAAAAAGAAGGTATTTCAGAAATGAAAATATCTTTTTTTTTTTTTTCTAATTTACAAAATCTATGTAGGTTTTTTTAAATCACCATTATCTGCAGCATTAGGATGTGCTCTAATTCAGTGAGGACAGTGCTCTGAGCAGAAGGCTGGACTGGATCAGCTCATTCCAACCCAAATTATTTTATGATTCAATAGTTCTATGCCAAATAATACCCTGTGCTATGATTTCATTTCTATTAAGTCAATTTCTATTAAGTCTGTGGACAAGACAGAAAGTACAAAACCCCCTCCATCCCTTTGGTTTGAGTAAAAGGGAAATGTCTCTGTTCCTGTCATGAGATAAAACAGAGTCCACCTTGGTAAGGCCCCCTTCCCAAGGAGCTCCCTGTGCTTCCCACACTCTGGATTCAGGGAAGAACACGGGATTTTAGCCTGTTACACAGAGCTGAGGAACAACAGACTGAGACAACACTTCCCAAATGCTCAGCACAGTCCCCACACAGCAGAGCTCCCCCAGCCAGCCCGGTCGGACTTTGCACCCAATAAAACTCTAATGCTGAAAAAAGTCTTCCAGCAGCACTGAGATAAATAATATCCAAGTACAGGGAGTCCTGTATTGTCAGATCACACAAACACTGGAACAAAGGCTCTCAAGCATCTGCTGCTCTGTTTATTTTTCTTGCAGGGGATGGGAGTGCACAAACTCCGATCCCCCCCAGCAGCTTGTGACCCACCTGGGGACATCTGTGCTCTCCTCAGTGTTTTAAATGCACTGTTAGAAGGTGAGGGTCAGTCATCAGGTAACTGCTCAAGATCTGTCTGGAATGACCCTAAATCAAAATAAAAGCTGTATTTTGCCATTATTTTTCCTCATTTGTTTTCTACTCCCATAATTAACAGGGGGAGGCCACTGGATGGGCTTTTGTACAAATGCATGTTCTCTCCCTACTGGTGTATTTATCTTGTTTTAGTCTCAAAATGAGCATCCATACCTGCTTCTGGTGCCTCTTGCATTCTCACAAGCTGGAATAAATACAGGAAAGCAGCCTGGCTTGGTCTTATTCCCGTGCCTTTTCCAGGGGCATCACCACCAACCACACCAGCTCCAAAAGCTTCCAGCCACCAGTGGCTGAACAACAACTGAAATGCAACAAATCAACAGAAATTCTCGTGATTTTCAGTCTTGAGGTCATTTTTCGTGCAATCTAAATAAAAGACTAAGCTTGATTTCCCACTGTCCTCTCAGCTCTGCCTTTACAGGAACAGCTCCATGTGTCCTATGGACACCTCGATGTCCTGCTCAGTTCTCCCTCCTCAGACCCTGCTGGGCTTTTTACCCCAGACAAAAGGTCTACACTGCAAAAACTAGGGAAACTGCTGAAGATGGCCTCAAGGAAAAACATTATTTAAACCCCAAAAGTCTGTGTGCCTGTATCATAAACCAGTCAGGATGTCAGTTGGATGTTTTAGTTTTTGTGAGCTACTAAGACTCCTGAAGCGAGCAACTACCACGAGCAGGACTTTCAGATTCTGCAAACACGCTCTGAAAATTTAATTTATATCAAATCCAGGAGCATCCTTACCATATTTTCTCGTTTGTGTCTCATTTGGTTTAAGGGACCTTACCAAACACCTCTTTGCATTCTCACAAACAGGAAATCTTTTACACACGATCAAGGAAGTCGGAGGCCTGTCCCAAACAAAAGGCACAATCTCCCGAGCTTCTGAGAGGGTTTTATTTTCCTGAAGTGATAAATCAGCAGGCATGGATGGCTGCATTTCACTCACTTCTTGCTCCAATTTACTGCACCTGAGGGAACAAGTGTAACAAAAGGTATAATTAATACCTCCACGGATGCTCCGGGGCCCTGGGCCAGCGGCCGCAGCCCGGCACGTTCTCGGGGCACTTGAGGGCCCTGATGGCAGATAAGGGATAAATCCATGATATCCAGGTATTTAGAAACAGGGAAAAGCAGGGACACAGCTTCCTGTGGGAGGGCAGGGAGCAGAGGGATGCACTCTGGCCACAACAGTGGCTCCAGAGCAGATTCAAGTTGGATGGAGACGGGAAGTACCTTTGGAGTTGGGATTGCCAGCCTGCAGGGAAGGGACAGCGGGCACTCCTTTGGCAGCAGGGCACCCTCAGGAGTTGGTGCATCTGTCCCTCCTGTCACACCACGGGAAATAAGATGCTTTCCCCGCTCCATCTTTCCCCTCCCTCCCAGGAGAGGGATCAGAAGGCACAGCTGGTGGGTGCAGGTCTGAAGGAAGGCTGACCAACCACCCTCAAGTGTAGCAAAGGCACTTCCAGCACTGAAAAGGTATGAGGGGAAAATTCCAGCCCAGCTCATTTCACATCCCTCCCATCTCACAAAATGGGCTCTGCTAATTTTAGAGTCCTTGTCTGATTCTGCACAGTTCTGATCTGGGAAGGAAAAGGGATTCAGCAGCAGAAAATGGCTGCAGGTTTTGGCAGGGGTATGAGCCCTGCATCTATTTAATGGCCCTTCCTACACTTCTGAATCAATAAAAGCTTTACCACTGACAACAGCACACATGAACATCTCTGGTAATTAGAATTTTTAATCTTTTTAAACTGCACTTCCAATACCTCAAAGACTTGAAGAGAGGAAATGCACAATAGGAACAACTAGAGACCGTAATTCACTGAAATACAAATTCCAATACTGAAAATGCCCCAGTGACTCCAGTGACACTGTGGGGTGGTCACACTGGTGAGAAATGACCCCAGGCAGTCAAGGCAACTGAGCCCAGCTCGAGGGTCATCACTTAGTGCTGCACTAATGCTCCAAACACAGCAAGAGAGGGCCTCACTTCCAGGGACACCAGCTCCTCTGGATCATCCTGGTGATGATCCTAATGTCTGCTAATCCTGAGATAAATATCCATTTAGCACCTTGAAGGGCCATAAAATAAGAACAATTGTTCATGTCCAGCTCAACAGTGTCTTTGGAAACACTCAAAAGCAAACAACCTCCACAACCTGTGTCTCCTGGCACAGCTCACCCTGGACTTGGGTCCAGTTTCCAGAATCCACCAGATTCTCTTCGTTTTTGGAAAAAAGCACAACTGTCATTGCAGTTAAAGCTCTCCCAGGCAGTGTCTGCTCAGAGGAAATGCCTCAGCACCATCCACAAGCAAGAAACTGGGAGAAGCAGCAGCAGGAACACGTCAGGCCCCGGGACTGTCCATGGAGGAGCTGCAGCTCCTCCTTCCAGAGACAGGAGAGCCAAACCTCACGGACCTGAGGGCTCCTTCCACCTTGGAAAAGGACTGTTTCCAAATAATATCCACACTTACTGTCCACAGCAACACTGAACAAGGGAATCCACTGAGAAAGGACTCAACTCACCTCTGGTAAGCAACAGAGAATTGCTGGATGCTCATTCCCACGTTCCCGTTTTTTGGATTGACAAACACATTTAAGCTGAATGAAAACAGCACAGACACTTCAAAGCAGGAAAACAGTTATTAAAAATTATCTGACAAGAAGTGACACTTCATCTGCATCCACAGTATTTAATTTGTTTGAATAATATAGTTACAGATAAACAGGTTCACTCCATATACAATTACCAATACCTTTGTTTTAATACAGCTCATATTCCAGTACATCAACACTATTTTATTTACAAGGTATTTATGTACATTAACATCTTTCTAAAGTCAGTGCATTGTCAATAAGTTTTTATACAATAATTTACAAAGTGAATGTAGTTAATAGTTAACTTAATAAATTTACTACTAATTTATGAATTAATTTAATTTAAAAAATTAATTACAACCAATGTAACAAACACAGAAGATCAAATAACATTAGTAGATTGTGCTACCTGCTTAAATAAAACATTTTAAAGTAAATCAGTTGAAAATCTTTCACTTTTCATGGAGTTTGCTGAGGGAGGAGCAGACAAGTGGGTATTGAAAAAGCTTCTACCCTAGAAATTCCCACGTCATGTTTGCTTTTCTTCAGGCTCAATGTTTAGACCACTTGAAAGATAAAAGACCAGAGAGGATAAGGAGCAACACCTGACAGGTAAGACAATACTCATTTTTGGAACAGATCTGCTGCCCCTGCAGAGGCACAACCTCCAAAGGAGGGAACAGCCAGACCAGCTGATTCCATTCCTCACATGGATAAAGCTCAGACCTTCCTGGGAGTGACAAACCCACTGAAGGTTTGGCATCCTTGTAAAACCCCTCAGGAAGAATCCAAACGTTCATTTCAGAGAACCACGTAAGTCACAGCTCTGTCAGTGAAGATACAGAATCCAGAGAACTGGGAAGATGACACAGGACAAAATTAATGAGCTGCTTGAACTCAGCTGAAGGAAAAAAAAAAGGCCAAAAGAGTGAGATTTTTATCTTCATTCAGATATGCAAATGACTTAACACTGAAAATGTTCAAGGAAATGCCTGCTCAAAAAACAACCATCTTTTTTTCCAGTCTCTGCTAAGACTCAGTCACACCTTCCCTCCTGCAACAGGCCCCTGGAGTTACAGAGCACTGTTGCAAGGGCAGGGAAAGCAATTCTGGTTTAATTGCAAGTATTTGCATAAACTGTTCTTACAAAAAAAAAAAAAACAAAAAAAAACAAGAAGAAAATTTGAAAAGGCAACCAAATTTTGAAACCAAGAAACTCCATTAAATTATGAAACCAAAAAAAAAAATAAAAATATCTCCATCCATGAATGCTACGAGAGCTCCCTGACAGCCACGGCTTCGCCTCCCTTGGAAATACACAGTGGATAATTCACAGCCATTCACTCCAGAGCCCTTACAAACAACGACAACGAACAACAAAAACCAAACTCTGGTTTTTCAATTCAATTCTACGCATTTTCAAAAGTGCAAATTTAAAAAGCAACACCAGTCATGAAACGTAAGCTCAAGCGTCTCTCCTTCCGCGCGCCGGGAACGCTCCGTGCAACGTGCACGCTTTAAAGACACCACGAGTGGAACCACAACTACTCTCTGCAGCCTGAGGCAGCTCAGAGGGGTTTGAGCCAGCACCCTCCAGGCAGAAAAGCCATTCCTGAAACCCGTTGGATTGTGCACGGCCAACACGTGGAGGAAACACAAGAGAACAAACCATTCGAGTGCAGAAACGAATCTCTTCTCAAAGGATGATTTGGTTTGTGCTCCCAACATACAGAAAGAAAGCAACGGACACACATCAGTGGTGGCAAAACTGGAAACTTCTCCTACTCTTGACGATAATTCTTTCGGTTTGTGCACTTTTCCTTCTCTTGCTTTCCCTGTTTTGCCAATAAAATGCAATAAAACTGCAGGAAAAAGGAGGTAGCAATATCATGTTGTCCAAAGACAACACTACAAATTGGTTTTCCCCATTACCTTAAACCTAACGAGAGCCTCGGGGGGTTGTTAGAACAGTTGGTAAACTCTACACTACTTCGTTTAGCTCTTATTTGGACTATTTAATTTAGCTCTTATTTGGTCCTGGGTGGCTTTTCTCAAACCATTAGATTTAAAGGCCAGTGGCAGTCTCAGCCTGATGTCCAACATCAGAAACGTTCAGAGCGCGTAGTGAGAAAACAGAACAAAACGATACTACTGGATATTAACTGGGTGACCAGGGGGTGCTTTTTGTGCTTTCAGCCCACGGGCTGCGACAACCACGCGTGGGTGACGCGCCCCAGGGACACCCTCAGCGTCCCCTGCCCTGCAGGGTGTCCCCCTCCCCTGCTCCCACGGCGGGCAGCTCCTCCTCACTCACTGCAGCACGCAGTACTTCTTGTAGTCGGACTCGAAGTCCTCGTCCATGCTGCTCGTGTCTGCCATCTTCTTGCCGTCGATCTTGGGCAGGAACTGGGCATAGTCCACCCCCTGCTGCTCGTAGAACAGAATGTAGGCAGAGTCCGTGTCGATCTCATCCGGGTGCAGCTCCTGGGACATGGAAAACACACGGGCGGGGAGACGCAACGGGATGATCGTGTTACTGTCACTGAACTTAAAATACACAAGACTGCCCTGGAAACTCTTTTCAACTGTCTGTTTGTAACAAATAAAAAAAAATAGATCACGTTTTTGCTCTCTTATTTGTTATCAGGCTCCATTAATTACTGGAGAAGTCTGACATATTTTATAGTGATAAATGCAAATACTTAAAAACATCGGAACTGAATTACTCACTAATTGAATACAAACTGCTCCCATCATGAAAATATATTCTTGGCTTCCTATTTTTAGTAATTTTCCCCATCTCTGCACAAAATAAGCATCTTTAAGTGTGGGAGCAGCTGATGAACAGATGTCACCTTGGAAAAAAATCTCATGTACAATTTCAGTTAATAATTTTAATATTTCCCTGATGCAGCTTTTGAGATGCTCGTGATTTCAAACAACAACCCTCACCAAGTGTCTGGTCTAGTGGAAGGTGTCCCTGCCCATGGCAGGGGGTTGGATCAAGGTGAGCTTTAGGCTCCCTTCCCACCCAAACCATTCCACGATTCCATGACTCTATAAGGTAAGTTTCTTTGGCAATAAGTAACCAGATTATTATTTGCTAGAAAAATCATTCACTATTTGCTAGAAGAAGCAGTGATTTACCTTACAGCTGCTGTCATTGTAGCAGTACCACTTGTTGTTCGGGTTTTTGGCATAAGTGACGTAATGACCCCCTCCCATAATTCCTGAATGGCACTGAAGAAAACGAAGAAGAGAATCAGTTCTGGATCAAGGAAAGGACAGACAAATTCATTATCCGTGAGCCCAACAATGGCTCACGACGATCTAACTTGACGCACTCGAGCAGAACAAACAGGTGGCAGAGAGACACCTCAGCTGGACTCAGCGCCAGTTCGTCCTCCCTCCCAACTGCAGTGACCACAACGAGGCATTTGGTGCCAACCCCGTCCCCCCGAGGCGCAGCCCCGGCCCCGCAGGGTGCACGTACCGAGATTGCATAAAGGTTGTAGATGGGGTTCGCACACACGTCCTCTCTTTGGTCGTCGGCGCCGTCGTCCTCGCTGTGGGCGTCCCCCTGCGCGCTCAGCCCGTTGCTGAAGGAGCTCTGCTCGCACAGGTACCCGTTGGCCAGAGGCCCCTCGCCCTCCTGGGCACCGCACAGTTCGCTCTGGCTGCCCCCCAGCACGTGCCCCTTGGTGAGGGCATCCCCCTGCTCCTGCTCGGTACCGTTCTCCTTGTTGGCGTCCAAGTTCTCTTTGCTGCTGGACAGTTTGTTTTTCCCCAGCTGGGGCAGCCGCAGCCGCCCTTTGCCCCTCCCTAAAGTCCTGGGGCTGCTGTTGGGGCTGCTGTTTTTACTCGAGGGACAGCTGGTTCCACCTTTCCTCCCCAGAGATGGAGATGCTAAAACGGAAAGCACATGGATTACTAAGATGAGTAAACACACAGTCTGGGTTTCTTCTGAAAAAGTGATTTTTTTAATAACCAAACATTAAAAAAAAAACCCCCACTCTTTCATTAGAACTAATGAGTCACATATGGAATTAAAAATCTATCTTTGTGCACACCTGGAAACTGAAATTTACCTCTTTTATGCACATTCCTCACTCTTATTCCAGCCCACTTACACGAGTGCCAGTATCTGTTGGCACTGAGCAACTTTTTTATTTTTCTTTGGTTTTTTATGGTAAAGTTTCACTAAGAAACTAAGAAATGTTACAAAGTGAGTGAGGAGCTTTGGCCAAAACACCCAAAGGTTCAGATTTTGGAATGTCCCCATGTCACTGCCTACCTTTGACACTGTTGAGGACAGTAGTGTTGAGGGAGGACGGGCTCCTGTTGAGTGTCTCTCCTTCCCCTGGTGTGCCAGAGCTCTGCAGCTCTGTTTTCCTGGGCTCCCCTGGGAGGCTCCGTGGCTCCGTGTCCACCTGGAGCGTCAGGACCTTCCTTTGGAAATGACTTGGATCCCTTTGTACCAAAAAGGCACTTGGGTCAAAGTTTTCTCGGGGAAATTTGACAATTTTCTGGGATTTTATCCAGCGGCCGTTTACGAACTGAAACCTTTTCAGGTGAATGATCTAAGGAGAGAAGTTGGAGAGAATTAAAGGAGGACAACTACATCCCAGTGAGTAATTTCACTGTTTAAAGGGAGTTTTTCACAAAACATACATGTTTTATCGCTTGCTAATAAATACAGTGACACAAAGCTGTGTGTGACAACTTGGATTCTGGGTATGAAACTAATGTTTTCATGGGGAATTGATGGAAAGGGTTGCTTCAACTCAGTGATCAGCACTGTCTGTTTTGAATAACCAACCAAATTTGAAAAATAAGAAATGCAGGTGTTGCCCAAGTAAAGATCATGTTACCAGAAAGCCCATCTGAGCGTGAATTCGGTGTCACAACAGCTCACCCTGATCACAAACCACCACCATTTCCTGCCATGGAGCAGCTACAAACATTCAGAAGGAACTCTGAGGTTTGCTTTATCTGCCTGCCTGACAGAACTGCACACAGCAAACTCAGCCAGTCCCCTCCTGAGACTGTGAGCAAAGCAAATCACCTTCCTCACAGCGCGTGATTCAGATTTGGGAACAACGTACTTGGGGTTTGCTGCTGTGGAGGAAAACCACACAAAAGATCATACCAAAATAGGGGGAAGCCTCCAGAGATCCAGTTTTTTGGTGGCCAAGCAATGGGTCTTGCACTTGGAGCAGTAGTACATCTCATCCTCCCCCAGCTCCTCCTCGCTGGTGAAGGCTCGCAGGCAGCTGTCCAGGTTGATGGGCTCCGCCTGAGCCCGGCGGCTTTGCTCAACACTCTCGTGTTCTTCCACGATCTGAGGGCAGAGAAAACTGCATCTGACTTGCCAAGGTACACACACTGCTCAGAGGGAGGCTCTGCCCCCAGCACCACACAAATAATTCCAGGGGCTTGTTTGGAATCGAAGGTAAAAACTCGACGTGCCCAGTTTTAGCAGAACATTTCATCTCAGTTCTGAAGAGGCAGGTGTAAAAATAATTCACTGTCCTTGTTCTTGGGCTCTGCTTACAAATTATCCATAAAGCACAACTTCATGGGTCCAACTCACAAGTTTGACCAATTGTTCTAGATTAACTCAAGCACAGGCTTTTACCTTTACATAGGTTTTGTTGACTC
The DNA here is from genome assembly GCF_003945725.1 of Corapipo altera. NCBI lineage: Eukaryota > Metazoa > Chordata > Aves > Passeriformes > Pipridae > Corapipo > Corapipo altera. The sequence continues at coordinate 2,789,578 of NW_020884935.1, read as the reverse complement.
AATGGGGAAATGGGTTTACTCACATGCATAACTGTTTATAGTTACCAAAAATTCATCAAATTAACATATTTTGTAATAGATTATAGAGACTAGATCAAAAGCAACTCACAACAGGCAGCTGTGGTTGCTTAAAAGCTTCCCTTCCACATTATTCAACCACTTAAGAGGTCTAACATTGACATCAATTTACCCAGAGAATATACTGCTTCGTGATCACTGACTCTACATTAAGAGAAAATGGACTAGAGAAGTATCAAATAAATTAAAAAAGGAGATGAAATGGGTCGTGCTTCAGAGCAGAGCTGAAGGGTTGAGGGTTTGTGTTGGAGTCTCACCCGCTCCTGGGAGGTTTGGTAGCGCAGGTGGAGGGCGGTGGGGTCCCAGTCCACAGCGATGTAAGCGCTGCCCACACAGGCTCTGTCCTCTGTGCACTCGATTTTACAGCCCCGGCAGAACCTGCACCAAAAAGTCAGGCTGGATAAGTAACTGCCCAGTGGCTTTTACTTGCTCAGTTCTGCTCCTTGTTTTTTAGCACGTGCACCCTCCGGGTTCCAGGCCTGGCCTCGGGGTCAGAGGTGTTTTTAGACAACAACACTCAGAGTCATTTGCTGTGTTCCCACAAAACTTGAACAGGGATGAGGAACTGAAGCATTTGGGTGAATCCAACCCTCTGCCTGCAGATGATCCAGGGGAAGGTTCCTCAGTGGAAGGTGTCCCTGCCCTTGGCAGGGGGCTAGAACGAGATGAGCTTTAAGGTCCCTTCCATTCCATGATCTATCACCCCAAAAACTACACTGCTTTGTTTACTCCATGATAACCAATTCATCTGATTATTTAGCTGCAAGATAATTTTTTTTAAAATGAGTGTATGTCCAAATACCTTTCCAGGAGGGGCCTGGAATTTTTGTTTAGGAAAATTTCCAAGCATCCTTCCAGGGTGAATTTCTTATTGCCCATCTTAGTTCTTACCCTTCCAATGGCACAGGAACTCACAAGGGTAGCTGATTTACATCTGAAGTTTGGGTTTGTATGAACCTCCCAAAACCATCCAAGCATGTGGAACACATGCCTGCACATATACATGGAATATTCTGAGAGGTTTTTGATAATCTCATGTCTGTCTCCTAATTTAAAGTTTCTGTGCCAGCTTTCAGCTCCCCAAGCCATAGAAGCTGCACTACAGAGCAAGTCTGCCCTGGGAGAGATCTGGTGAAATTGGATTCTAGATTCTTATTGTTTGATATTACCTCAGAAGTCTGAAATGCATCACAGAGCCATTACCATAAATTACCTTTCTGCTGGAGTGATTCCCTGCTGTAAATCGAAAAAAGGGACAATTTACCTGTACCACGGACACCAAGCACAAGAATTTCCATCCTTCTGAACTACCCTGAGGGTGAAGGGATACTGATACCCCATGCTGTCATCACTGAAACAGAAGAGAACACAACATCAAACAGCAGCACTCACTCACTGCCATACCCCCCTTCACCAGGCTTATGTCTACTAAAAAAAAAAAGACAACCAAACTTAAAACTATAATTTTGATTAGATTAAGCTATTAAAACCTGCCTTTACATGGCCTAAATTTGCCAGATATGAATAATTATCAATCAAGCCATTTGTGTAAAGCCAACCTTCAAGTGCAGCAACATTTAACTGTTACAAACAGGATTACGAGGTATTTTTATCATTGCCATTATTATGAGAAATCAAACCTGACAGGGATTAATTTAATTTTAAATCTTGTAACCAAGTTTAAGGCACTGTGTTGGGTCCCTCAAGGCAGAGGCTGCACTCACCAGTCCTGGGCATGGTTACTGGCCTCCTGAGGAGGGAGGGGACTGGCCAGCCTGGACACCTGGATCCACACGGCATCGTACAGGTCCCTCTTCCGGGTGTGCACCGTGCAGGGAACAATGAGGGGCATTCCAAAGAGACTGGGACGATTCTTCTGGGATGAAAGGAAGTACAGCTCTGTCCTCATCTGTGTGCAGGAAATAAAAGGGCTCACATGGAAAGGTGCATTAACTCATGGCCCCATAATTACCTGGGTGCTGACCTCGTGACTTATTTCAGGCTCTGGCAATTAAAATTAACCATTAATTCTACTAATAACACTCTATTTCCAGTGTTAAATACTGTAAATTTTGACCACTGACTTGAAAAATGCTTGTATTTTATGATATTATGGCCATGTTATTCAGGTACTAGACCACATCAAACATAAATCTGTACTTCAGTCGTGTACAATATTTTGTATTTCACACGATGCATAGGAGGGAAATGCATTCATGCTCCTGTACTTCAGTCATGTACAATATTTTGTATTTCACACGATGCATAGGAGGGAAATGCATTCATGCTCCTGTACTTCAGTCGTGTACAATATTTTGTATTTCACATGATGCACAGGAGGGAAATGCATTCACACTCCCTCTCCTCTTAGGCAATAAAGATTAATTACCACACGGACATAAAAAAAGTCTTGTTTTTTTGACAGTTTCTTTCCCAGTGTGTCCCCCAACCAGTCCATGACCCACTGACCATTTTCCTGTGCACTGCAATGATGTACCCTGTGCAGGGGCTGTCACACAGCGAGGGCACGTGGCCGTTGAGGGCCCAGCCGGGCGGGTTCCGCTCGGTCCCACATGGCACGACAGTGTTTGGCATCCCGTTGGGAATGAGGGGCTTGGGAAGGTCCCCGTTCATCAGGATGGTGGGGGCTCCGTTAGCTGAGGGCCCAGTGGAGGTGTCTGCAGGGAGACAATTCAACTCTCAGTTACCCACAGCAACCAGACCTGATCCCAGGATCTTTATCCTCTCATTCCGTGTGGGATCACGGCGGATCACCCGCTCGCAGCTCTTGCCCTTTTAATCCTCACTTATTACAAGGAGCAAAGCTTTCTCCTGAATTTCTCAATACCAGAGCAGTGTGCAGTTTACATAAACAGGAAAATCCATGTTTTCTCTCACCTGTCTGCACAGGGCTCGATGCTGACGTGGGGGATCCTGGGATGGGGATCTCAAACGCACACAAGAACCCGCTCACCGACAACCTCACCTTCTGGTTGTCCTGAGGGAAGTTCTTCAATGAAGAAGGGAAAGTCAGGCAGGCATTTCAATCTTTTATCTGATCCAAACATGCTTTGTTCTTTTGAAAACAGTGTATCTAGCAGCTCCTCTCTCTCCCTCTCATCTGATTTCTTACCCCTTTCTAGGAGAATAAAGGAACCCACCCCTCTGCAGCAAAACCTGAGAGGTATTGGTGGTTCTCTAAACACACTGAGAACATTTCAAATTTCATTTCAAGCAGTGACAGCAAAAAACATCTACAGGTGTACATACACACCACACAGAACTAAGCCAGTCATTACTTATGCCCCACCACCTCGACAGTGTTTGAATTCCTCACCTCTAACTTGAGATTTGTTACCTCAAGATGATTCTATGCTTTTCTCCTAAAAATATCATTAGCAATCCATTTTAATTTATTTACAGCAAGCCAAATTACTGTTTAAGAATGAAACAAGAGTTCATGCAGAGATACAGCCAAGCTGACTCTTTAATCATACTTTCAGTTCAATTATTTCAGAGTTCTTGTACACAAAACAATGTCAAAAAGAGACAGTGATTCATCTTTTTTCTTCTCACCTTTATGTTGGAGCTGTGCACCTCTGCAAGTAGGATCTGTTCTGGTTTGAGCCCACAGAGTTCACTTAACTGTTTTTTCAATCCTGTGTACTTTTCATCCATGTTCAATCTCAGGCCATATCGAACAGGAGTGGTACCATCTAATTTAATTACTTCAAAGGGGAAAAGAAACACACTGGTCAGCAAACCAGGGGAGTTTTAATGAGAATAATACATTACAGCTCCCTACTAATTGGAATTTATTTTTTCCCTGCTTGAAGATATGATTTATTTTATTTTCCCAGTCAACTTCCAAGGTCTGCAGGCAAACATCAGATGATGTCTTTTTGCACAGGCAGTAGAAAATGGTTTCAAAATTTGGCTCACTTTTTTATGATCTTTTCTTTTGCCTCTTTTCCAGAGATACAGGGGTCCTTCATTGCAAAGTTCATAACCCATATTGTATTTTCTCCTAGGCCTTGTTTTTGCTTCAGGCAGATTTAGGACAACCTCCACAAAACAGTGGACAGAAGTAAACTTCCCAAAATCTCCATTTTACATATTTCTATGTCCTTCAATCAAGGCTGAAAATGGGCCATCTATCTTCTGTTTTTAAAGGTTTTATCTTAGTTTAACTGTACTGCAATGAAAATTCTTGAACTCTTGTTATATTAAAGTGACTATAACAAGTACTAACACAAGAAAATGTGATGTTTTATAGCTGTTCTACACGTACAACTTTGATTTCAGCAATGACAGCTTAGAAGGAGTTAAACACCCCCACTCACCTGTAATTTCTAGGTGCATGTAGCTGTCCATTGGCAAAGGTAAGGATAAAAAATTAAAGGGGTCAAACCTAACGCTTATATGGCCACAAGTTTTACATTTCACTTGTGACTTCAGCTGCCCGTGAAATAAATCCACAACAATGGATCTGTTTCTTCTCAGATGGTTTTCCCAGGCCTAAAACAAAGCACGAAAAAAATAACAGAAATTAGAAACTGAAGACTATTCCTTTGATCTCCAAAGTTACACAGGCCTATGGGAGTCAAATTATTTCCACAGAAGTTGTGTAGTAACTTCTAATAAATAGGAAATATTGAGTTTCAACATAAGTAAAGTTCTCAACTAACAGAAGTATCGAGGTATGACATAATTTAAAGTGTTTCTGAGAGGATCATCAGGTACCTTGAAATATTTTAGTGTCATAAGGACAAAAAACCCAGCACACAAACAATTTGAAGCTCTACCTCTGCTGCTACTTCCCAGTCTGGTCGCCCGTCACTGTCCTTCAGTTCAACATATGGCTTATCATGAACTCTGTTCAAATCCTCGTGGAGCCCATCCAGGAGGAAAGCCAGAAGCTCCTGGGAGTCTTGCTGTTGGAAGCCATTAAATCTTGGAGCATATTTTGCTATTGTCCACTGGAAATAGATGACAAAGTAATTTAACATCACGTAGCAGAAGTTGTAACAATAAATCACAATACTGGAGACAAGACACGTGTTGTCAACGGGAACAAATTCCAATTGCCAAGAGCTAAAGGGAACCCCTTTGCTTGCAGAACAAAAGCTCATTTACAGGCAAATGCATCATCTTTTGTCCCTAGAAAGGGCTATGAAAGCCATTATTTTATCCCACAACCTCTGAGTCATATCATACCAGGTCATTCTTTTGACCTCACAGCCAGTGAGCCACATATTCCACAGAATTCCTGAGCACCAGGACTGATGAACACTGGCCTCTTCCAGGGCATTTGCCCCTGGCACTGCCCCTTCCTCAACACCTTCCCTGCACCCTTTACAGGCAAAAAAGGCAATTCCATGATGAGTCTGGAGGGGCAAAGGGGATGTCTGGCTGCCCAGGATGTCACTGGCTTCAGAGCCAACTTCCAACACATCCAGGTTTCCTTCCCTTTCTCTAGGGGAAACACTGTTTGAGTCTAAAACCATTACAATACAGGTAACATGAGGAAAAAGTCCACTGAAATATTTATTGGAAGGAATTCTTGTTTTCTCCCCTAACTCCCAGCACAGACTCACCCTCAGCTTTAGGGGTGCAATGTTCTTCTGAGTCCCACTCCACAGCTCCTGAACCAGATCCCCGTAGCACTTGGCCATGTGTCCTTTCATTCCTATGGGATTTGTCCTGGAAATTACAAAGTAATTAATACCATATCAAAACTGAAACCCAGCTCAAGCCTGCAGATAAACAAGGAAGTAGAAAGGTCTCTTGCTCCCAGAAACAAGAGGTTATATTTTCACGTTATCTAATCAGTATTTGCTGCAGAGCTGAAAACACTGAATTGAAAAGATTTCTTTAAACTGAGTTTCACCTTTCAGAACAGGATGAATAAATGTTCCAGGATCTCAAATGCCAGTGGTCTCCCACAGATAATTACCTGTTAAGTTCATAGAGATGCCTTCCTGAGATGAAGTAGCGAGTGAGAGGCTGCGTGTTGCTGACACACTGGATGCTGGAGTTCATGAAACACGTGTTCCCCAGATTGCTCAGCCCTGTAGCACCCTTTTCAGTAGGAACTGAGGAAAAAACCCCATCATTAGGTCAACTGTGCAGATGTGGAAATTCAGAATGCTGTTATCAGTAAAGATGTGACCTTTTCACAGTAACCAATTTAATTTAACCTGCTCCCAATTACAGCAGCACAGATGCAAGAGAAGTTCAAAATACCTGCTCTCGACTCTGCTTAACAGAAATTGAGGTGTCTGGTTGGACCTGACCCACCACAGACATCAGCACAATCCAGACAAACTATTCTTTAATTATGGTACTGAAAGTTCTGCATTCATTTGTTAAAATTAATTCCTTACCTTAAAAAGGTCCAAGATAATAAACACAAAATGCAAAATTTGCTAGGTATCCTTCACTACTTCTCTATCTAAACAGCTACAGATTTATCTGCCTACACCCTCAACCCACCACATTTCCAGCATTTCAGTTAATATAAAGACCAAGCAAAGCAGCACAGGCATACCAGACCTCTCTAATCTAAGAGGACTTAGATTAAAAAAAATTGTTTCAACATAAAACATTCTTGGACTTTTCTTCCCATCATGATTCAGTCACTCTGCTGAAACACTCACCTTTATGTCTGTCTATTTTACTGCTGTTTGCTATAAAAGACATCTCCTCTGGCCAGCTCATGTCCTTGTTCCGAACTAGAAGCAGATATAAAGAGGGGTTTTAAAAAAAATTTTACTTAATCCACAGAGCTTACACAGCTGAAGAGGTTTAATTAAAATTCTCTAAAATTTGAGACTGGAAATCTGCTTATTTTTAGTTATTATTTTTGCTAGTTTTCATCTCCATGTTTCCAATCACTACTGGGAGTCATTCTAACACTGGCATCACTCCAGCCACACCAGAACATCTTTAGAAAGCAGCCTTGGGTTTGCTTTCCTGTTGGACAGTAGATTTTTCAGTGCTTATTCTAACAACTAACAAGGATCCCCCCAGATCTGAAGGGATCTGTTCACTCCATGAGTGATCACTAATATTTTTTGTTGTTATGAGCCAACAACAGATTCAAATGCATTTCAAAACAAGGACAAATTACATCTGTGTCAAGATAAATTGTGAGAAAACAATGTAAACTTGCCTAAGCTGGCTTTACCACCACCTCCCTCTGTAAATCTCTATTTCTAAGTGCATAAACTAATGGTAGTCCCTTTTTATACCTTCTATTACTAAATGCTGCTCATCCTGGATTTTAAGATATTCCAGTCTGTGATCTTCATCATCCAGCAAGGTGAGATAGTTCTGCAGGAGACAAAAAAAAAAAACAAACTCCTTCATGTAGTTATTACTTCTGGATGTAAAACACTCTCAAAGCAATGAAATTAAACAGTGGAGTGCACAAAAAACCCCTGGAAAACGAGGAGCGAGAGTTTTCCAACCTGAGCAGTTAAACTTATGGCCACTATAATTTTTCTGTGCAGGTGTATTTAATGGTTTCTAGAAAGGAATATGATATTTAATAGCTGAAAAGGAGAAGAGGAAGGAGAAGGGCCTCCATTACCTCACTGTTGTACAGCCAGAGCCTCATGTCCTCCTCCTTGATCCGCAGCCTCTGGGACAGATATTCATGGATCTCTTTGATGGTTTGCATCCGACTGAAGCAGCCAGTGTAAGCCAAGACCCTTTTTAGAGGAGCATTTGGAGAAGGGACATTCCCTGGATTCACAATCAGGAGAGAAAGGGAGAAGATAATCTATCCCCTGTCACGACCCCCAGGCCAAGTGCAATCAGAGCAGTAACAACTCACACGCTGCATTTACCATCAGGCCTCTGCCAAAAACACCAGACAATTCAACTGCTTGTATTTATGGATAAAATAAACTGGAAAATCAGTTGTTCCTGGTCCTTTGGGACAAAAAACTTGCTATCACAAAGGAGATAAATTATCTGCCTTCGTACCAAAACCTATTAGAAAATGGGTCCCCTGAGAGTCTCACAGGAAAAAAATCATTTCAAAGAAGTTTTACTGTTCTTTTTGTCTCTTAAAGACACAGTATCAGAGGCAAAGGTAAAATTTCAAAGTAAAGGGCTTCAAATTTTCCTGAGGATTTTGTTTCTGAGAGAACACTGTAAAAATAAGGTCACAAAAGTCAGTCTGACTATTCTTGGGAGCAGCACGACTTTGCTCCAGCTCCTCTGTGGAGATAAAGGCTGATCTGTGCAGATGGAATCAGCCTGGAGTTCACATCAAAAGTATTCCTAATGACTAAATTCCTCAAAACACATTCTGTGATGGCACCCAGCATTTTCACCAAAATCCCTCAACAATCTCATGTTTGCAACACAAATTAATTCCACCACCAGTCAAGACTGTTGCTCTTTATAATGTGAGCTCATCTTCAAATAAAACATCTGCACAAGAGACGAGACTGACTTGAGATTTAATTTTTTTGAGCTGTTTTAGTTTAAACTTTGGAGGTCCCCCACAGAGACAGGTCTGTAACACACTCATGAAAAGCTTTTACTATCCAGCCAACCCCAAGCTGGCAACTGCAGTGCTTAAGTGACCTGAGGAGTGACATCATTCTACCCTCACTGTAAAAAGATTAAAATAAAATGAACAGCACCACGTGAAAAGATGCAACATTATATTATTCCATGCAATTGGACAAGAGAGGAAACCATACTGTAATCATAAGTCAGCAAAGCATCAGTCTTGCTTCAGTATACCAAGCAAAGTACTCATTTTTTTTCCAAAGAACACAAATCAGCATTTTCTGAGATTAGGGATCAGAGGATTAGTTGTAAGATTACAGCAAGAAAGCATATTTGAGAACTCAACAAGATTAATAACTGATTGGATGATTGAATTAGTGCAGTGCAAAATGATTCCAAATCGAGATCAAATTTGGCAGAGATTCTTTATTTGAATTTGGGCATTTGAGGACGTCCAAAGGAAGCGGTTTCCATGGGATTAGGTCAGGTGGGAAAGGTGAATTTGGGAGCAGGCAGTTTCTGTGGTGGAACTCGGTCACACAGGCAGCTGCTGGCTACACCTGAGGTTTAGATTCCATAAAAGCAGGGAGAAATGAAGCAGCTGCAGGAGGTTTTTAAACTCTAGCAAGGCTAAAGGACTGAATTTTCAAGTAGCCAGGTGAGGCCATTTCTGTCCCTGTGGATGCAAATGGGATTCTGGGAATGGGAACATCAGGGATTCCCTTCAAACCCCTCGTGCCAGGCAGGTTTGCAGCCGTGCAGGAAAACTGGGAACTGGGGACAAATCCTGCAGCACTTCCCAGCTGAAATCTAAATCACAATCTAAACATGATTCTTGTACAGTCTTGTGGTGAGCATCACCACCACAGTTATGACAAACAGATTTTAGCTGCATGTTTACACTTCCCATTGAATTGTCTTTCTGAACCGCGACAAATAATAACCTTAATGTTCCATTAATTCAACTGCTTTCTAAAGAGCATTAAATAATTTTGGGCATCAAAGCCCAGCTGCCCAAGCAGCTCAGAATCAGCTGACTGAACATTAATTGAATTTATTGTGCCACTGTACTGTGAGATGCACACACCCAGCCTGGTGCAGAGGCACCTATTCCACGGCTACAAAAAATCCCAACAGGAACGACCAGCTCTGCCCTTTATCAGCTCAGTTCCTGCAGTGCTCATTTCTCCCTCTCAACTTACAATAAACCATGCAAATCAACTTCCCTGCCAACGCTGCCAGTGCCTGTTCCTTCAGGAGAGGGCAGGAGGAAGCCTTTGGCTCGTCACCGTGCCGGAGAGGTGATTAGCTGGAGCACAAGCACAGTGCCAGGAAGCTCCTACAGCCCGGGGCTGGCTCAGAAACTGCACATTCTTGCTGCATTCTTAAGTTACCTCTGGGTAAGTGCTGAGGGAACATTCTGAGGCTCATCATACCCATATTGACCCAGATGTTGGACTGCTGGGTGCGCGTGGCCGGCTGCTGCCGCAGGAACAGCAGGTACCGTGGGAACAGCTCCAGCTCTGCCACGTTGGTCTTGCTGTTCTTGATCACCTAAACAGGTCCAAAACACATGGGAGAGTGTCCTGGTTAGAACAGCTGGGACCAGTTCATCACTGGATGGGTGTAACCCAAAACTGTGTATTCTAGAGCCTTCCATGCCATTGCCCAAAAACTGTTACCAATAGAGCATTTACACCCTCTGCCCATAGAGCCTGACTCCTCAGGCTATAAACTGGGTGTTCAGAGGCCTGTGAGATAGGAGGATGCTCCTGTCCTCACACCCAGTGTGGAACCCCTGAGGGAGGTACTGGGCATTCCTGCCTGAACTGGAGGATAGATAATCTTGGGGTCTTGGGACTTTTTTAACCACTCGTGGGATCCAGAGGAAGACTGCAGATCACCACTCTCAACCAGACTGCAACCACCACTCTCAACCAGACTGCAACCACCACTCTCACCAACAGTTTTTCTCCCTCTCCTTTTACTTTGGACTCAGGGGGCCCAAAGAACACCACTCTGTTCACGCCCCAGGGTGCTGGGTTATACATTTGGGTTTTGTGGGTTAAAAGCAATTGTTTGTCTGTATAATCGTACTTACTGTATTATTTTATTGAATTGTTATTCTGACTTATAATGTCTCTCTTGAGCTGGGTTCATTTCCCCTGCTGGTTTACCTTTAAACCAGCACAGAGATACCCTGTGTTCCAAGCGGGTTGGGAATCCCAATGGGAACGGGAAGCGATGGTTAGGAAAAAATAAACTGTTCTACTGGGAGGTGAGAAATCTTCTGAACTCCTTATGTGGGCAAATATCCTCAGGAATGACAGTTTACTGATTGCTAAGCACTTTTTTGGAGCTTATTAGCTGCAGGTTGTCAAGAGCAAACCCCTTAGTTAGTGGAGCATAGCTGTCTGCACCACACCACGGAAAGAACATTTTTATAATTCCTGAAATATCTGTGAATCTACAATGAAGCTCATTAATTCCACTCAGTGTGTACTTCAATAAGAAAGTTTCACAGCTGTTGAACAAACTGACATGTGCTGCATAAGACATTTGTTTTGCACTTTTTGAACTACGGGATTGAATTAAAACCTTCGTGTTGTAAGAACAGACTAAAACCTGCTTTTGTTACATTCTGATATGTTGACAGAAAGAGCTGGAAACACCCCAAGACATGTTTTTTGCAGCTTTTCAGTCACCATTTCTACCAAGGTTTTGCTACCTAGATGTACCCAAACACAGACATCCACAAATGGAAGGAATGTTCACTGGTTTTGTGACCGTGTGAAGCAGAAAAAAACCCCCACTTTATCTGTGAGAAGCAATGTAACCCACTGAAGTGCCACAGTACTGAACTCCAGCTACAACACAAACAACAGTGATGACATTTGCTGAGAAGAAAGCACGTTAGTTTGTGTATAAAGTGATGTGGCCTTTTCTGGATCATGAAAGGTGTTTGTTTCCATGGAGAACGTGTGGGAGGAGGTAACACAAGCCAGTGATTTTTCACTGTAAAATAATTGTCAGTGCTGGAGCCAAGAGAGAGGATTGTCAACAATCACCCAGCTGATTCCCTCCCATCTGTGACACTGGATGTTTGTGACACCAACCATCTCATCTCTGCTGCCACCATCAAAAAATCCCTTTAGTGGTTTTTTAAGTGTAGCTCCTACAAGACTCTGCCTGACACAGAACAAACCAACCAGTCTCTGGAACGAAGGTACTCCAAAAAAAAAAATCTAAGTTTCTATCATTTGCAGGTGAACAAACTGCAGCTCTGAAGTGCTCTGAGCATCCCTTGTGCCAGAGCACAGGCTCTGCCTGTCCCCTTCCCCAGGCTTCCCTCCTGCCATCTGCTTTTTAGCTCTTCACCAAGTTTTTGCTCATTGTGTTTCTATGACACCGAATCTGAAGGAGCAATTGTTGCCTTCCCCCACTTCATGGAATTGTCAGGGAGAAGAGGAGGGTTTGCAGAGCTGCAGGTGTCCCAGTTTTCATTTCACAGGATTTGCAGACCAGCTGAAAATTTCTCTCAGCTCCTCAAGATGAGTGTTTTGATGCCAAGCCTTTCAAGCTGATCTCAGGTTTACTTCTGGCTGCTTTAGCAATCACCACCAGTTGAGCAGCACCCCCTGCCCTGCTGCAGCATCTCCTGGGGATTGTGCTGCAAAACCTCCTGCTAAATATCCACAATTTTCTATCCAAGTCCATTTTGGAGACTGATTTTTCCCACCTTGCTCTTCCAGACTCTCCATTTAGGAGGGGTGGGAGGTGATTGGAACAGGTGCCCCTGGCAGGGGGTTGGATAAATGAGGTGGTTTGTGTTATCTCAGTGGTTATGGCAAGTGAAGTGTTTAAAATCCCAACTTACCGGTCTGGGCAAGGACAGATTTGCTCCATACCAGTGGTAAAGTGCTCTCCAGACTGGTTCTGGTACCATCACATAGTCCTTTCCTTCCACCAGCTGTGGAGATCTCTTTAACCTCCCCCCCTCCATTGTTAGTGAGGCAGCCTTGAAAAAAAGAAAAAAGAGGGGTTTTGTCACATCTCAAATGGAAAAATCAGTTTACAGCCACAATGATTTTAGTTCATGAACACAGAACACTCTTTAATTATTAAAAAAACCTTCTAAGTAGCAATTAGTAATTGCTTTTCATGCTGAAAGATGGTATTTAAATGTAACTACTAACATGCAAGTTTCCTTATTTACTATTTCTCTAAAAGCCTGTCCAGAATAAAATTCATAACGTGTTTCTCTCTCGTGTCACCTCCTCCAACAACTTTGGATGGAGGAATCCAATCCCTGCTCATCACTGATGGTGCTGGGCTGTGTTTCACCTTTTACCTGCATCAACATTGCAAAACCTGTTAAGTTTTACTATTTAGTTAATGATTTTCTGTTGTTATGAACAGCAATAAACTCATCCTCAGATGGAAAATAACAAAGTGCTTCACTATCAAAGTATTTTACATTTAATGCTGCAAGCTGTGTTTCCATAAACACCTTTCCCAGTGTAAGAACATTTTGAATGTTTCTTTTCTCACAAAACACAAAGCAGCCTTAGAAGTAGAACACAATTTTTTTCCCCTCTTAAAATAAGAGTGAGAAAGTCAAATTTTGTTCTGTGACAAAGCAGGGCTAATTTGGAATTAAGACACCAGCTGACAAAGCTCAACACACAAAAAGCTGTGATATCAGTAACTAAAACACAGTTTTCCTCTCTTCACACTCACCTTCACTGGTTCCTGTGTCACCAGGGGCTGGTTGTCAATGGCTCCTGGTTTCTGAGGATTAAGCTGGAGCAGAGAATTCCCGTTGCTCCCAAGGAAACACTGGTTGTTGTTGTCTGAAGTGTTGTGCTGCCTGGCAAAGCACACCTCAGAGCCTGGGCTCCCAGGGTAAAGGGTGTCTGCAGCAGAACACAGGGAAAAGGAGAATTTCAGTTCAGGATTCCCCGGGATATAAAGGAATGAGTTACACTCTCTCTTTTTTTTTTTTTTTGTTTATTTAAAAAAAAAAAAATTGTTCAAGTTGGCTGTTCTTTACACTGCAGTTAAACATGCAACTCCTGCCAACCACAGAGGGATAAATGTATTATCTATTATTACCTAATATCTATCTATTATTACAAAAGGTAAAGGAGTGGATAGATGAGCTCCAAATATCACTTACAGGCTTGAAACAAGAGGTTTGTGTGAGCAAATGTGTGGAGCATTTTCATGTTTGTCTGGATGTTTGAATATCAAACTCCTGAACATTTTATATATAAAACTAAATATATATGCAATAATGCCTTATTTACTTTTCCTTGAAAAGGCAAATGATTTTATTCTGGCAGAACCTGCTTTGGTCATGCAGAACACTACATCTAAATTTTAATTAAAAAAAATAAAAAAAGAACATTTAAGCTAAAACTTGTCATCTCTTCCTGCCCTTCCTTTATTTTCCCCAAACCCCATCCCCCCAAATTTATCAGAGCAACTGATCTAACTTAAATTGAATTCATGATTTTAAAATACCAGATGCAACATTCAGCTGTCTCACAAGAAAAAAAAAAAATTATCTCCAATTCCCACAAGACCTCATTGAAACCCATCACTAAAATCTCCTCTTTCCCAGAGATGGCTTCAGGATCTGCACAAACTCATTCAAATATAAATCACACGCCCTGTAAAACCACAACTGTCTTTTTCCTAATGGTTTTTGCTGGTTTTTATCTCTTTTTGGTATGTGAGGTCATCTCATTGCATGACAGAGCACAGAACCAACCAGGCACGAGCTTAAACAACTTAAAGTGAGGACAATCCAGAGAGAAAACAAATGATAAGACAAAAAAAAACACCTTGAAAATAATTCTGGAAACTACTCACAGCAGCTGAACTGCTGTTTAAAAAAGACTAAAAGATCCTAATGATCCTCCAAGTCCTAAAATCCAAACTGAGTTATGTTTTTGGCTGGAGGGGTTCCATGCAGGGTGGAGGTTTTTTTCAAGAGCTGTTGTACATTAAAGCTCCAAGGAAATAAGGTGCTTACTGCTGCTGCTGGACTCTGAGGCTTCTGAGGCAGTAGAAATATTATCTGAAAACTTTTCTTCTGTTGCACTGCAGTAATTAAGACCTCCCACTTTGTCTTCTCCCTGTTCTGAGGGATTGGCTGGAGCAGCTACGAGGGAATTCTTACCTCCACTCAGGACAGATGAAGGCTCTATCACAACAGGCTTTGCATCCTAAAATGGGCAGAAAAGTGAATTATAAGCCATTATCAAAGACATGGCAGTGAGAACAACCACCAAAATTCACCTGGCACATCACAGAAGCTTTACTCAAAATCCTTGCCACACCTACCAGCGAAAACTCTGCAGAAATGAACAGCCAAAATTGTTCAATGAATGGAATAAATCCTTCTGCACAATGTGAAAACTGAGAAATGCCAGAATTTTCTCTGTCTAGATACACAAAAATCCAACCATTTTCGACAGCTCTAATTACAGACTATAAATATTTGAAGATCTGTCCCTGCTGAATTTCACATGGTTAAACGAGAACAGCAAGCACGAGAACAAAAAGCACATTCCTTCCCCAAACCTGCAGCATTTTCACAGCAATTCTGAGTTAATGGCCTTGTGCCACCAGGCAAAGGATTAGGGATGAAATCCTTGGCACATCTGAGCACTTACACCAGGACAAGGATCAAATTACCTGCTATTTCAGGCATTTAAGGCATCATTTGTCCAATTCATTGTGCACAAAGAGTAATTGTCATTACATGGTTAGTTAACACACCCACTGCAGTTTTCTGAGTCCTTTCAGTTGTTTGTTTTTATAAAACAAATCAAATACTCATAGGATTACTTATGATGATATAAAACTCCTTTGAGAAGTTTATTTCACTTGTTTAACCTCCAAACGATATTTATCTCCACCTCAGTTACATTTTATTAAATTTAATTCTAGTAAATACTCTTTCTTCTGTAAAATTCACAGTGGTGCTTTAACTTGAACATTTTGGAGGGTATTAAAGAGCACCAGTAACTGTCAGGTTTTAGTAGGATTCTTTTGATCACCATCAGGTACTGGGGCTACTTTTCCCATTCCCTCTAAATCAAATTAGAGCAATTCCCTCCTGATTTGCCCAGAAAATGCACAGTGTGTGTGTGTTTGTCCCAACCAAAGCAAATTTTTTATCAAATCCAAATTTTCACCAAATGGATCAGAAGACTTGAGGGAAGTACTCCTGTTTTGAGAGGCAGGAATGAGGGAAACAATTATTTGCCACCAAGAGACAGGAGATGCTTCATTTCAAGCATTATTGGCTAAGCAGTTGTTTGTTCCACGATATATTTCCATCAACACATTCACAAACATAAGGTATCACTTATTCAGTGTAGTTTATTATAATTATACTCACATATTTGACATATTCTTTCCACTGGTGCCACCAGGGCATGGCAATGAGAAACCAGTTGTGCCCTGGCTGGAGGCCATACCTGCTCTCTCTTTCTAACCAGCCTCTGCACACAGAGAACATGAATTGTGAGCTGAAACAGGGGACTCACAGTGCTTTGGAAAAATCAGAAAAGCTGCCTCTGAAACGCTGGAGGTGCTGAGGAAAACACACACCTGATAATCTGTCCCTCCTCCTCTGGGGTGGCAGGTCTGAGCCCCAGCACTATGTGACACACCTGCAAGAGGAAAGGTGTTCTGCTTAAGAACCACACAGCAAACAAAAGCAAAAAAACAGCTCCAGTGGGACTTCACAGCAATTTTTTTTTTCCAGTTATGCAGCAAGATGAACTAACATTGAAATAAATAAAAAAGTGTTTTGAGTTATGAGGTTCACAACCCGTTCCTGCTGTTAAGACAAAGATACCAAGAATGTCAAATGCCCCAAGAGGTGAACAGTTGCCATTATTTAGCTTATTTATGTAGCTTATTTATATAGTTTATTGCTATTATATTTATCATAGCTTATACAGTTTATCATATATTGTATTATTTAGTTTCTTTATACAGTTTTCACTCTTTTCAGGTCTGAAGCCCACACTGTGAAAGATCCCAGGACTGACACGGATCAGACACACAAATTAAGATGCCTGGATGTACTGGAGAGAGGGAATGAGGAACTGGGAGAGCAGAAGCTGTTGGAAGAGGATAAACTAAAGGTTAAAACAAAATGGAGAGGGGAAAAATGGGGAGAAGTGGTTATATCTAGGACTTTTTAGTTTTGAACCAAACACAGGAGAAAGCACCATCTCCTGGGTGGGGTTTTATTCCCAGGAGAGGACAGGCCCAAGTTTTGCTCCTCATACCAGGATTTACAGTCTTATGTCTATTTGAGGCCATCAATTTGCATCTCATCTGGAGATTTCTCTGTAAAATATCTTATTTAAATTTATATTGCAGGGAGAGTGAACCATTTCACATTCTGAATGAAGCAAAGGTCATTAGCTGGGGGGGAAAGCAACAGATTTTCCAGCACCCTCAACACAGCTGGTCCTGCTGTTCCCTTCTAAATTCATCCAACACCGAGCTAATAGGAGATTCTTCAGAGAAATCAACCCCTCTGCAAACAAAGCAATTTGTTGACAAGCTTTCCAAGATGCTGCACTCAGAATATTTGGCTTTTGTCTGCGGATGAGACACAGCTCAAAAGCCCAGACAAATCAATGGCAGGCTCTGCCCTCCCTGTGCCTCACGTGATACAGCTGTCAAAAAAATAAAAAAATCAAAATGAAAATCTGAAATCAAAATACAGTAAAACTGTGCCAGGAATTAAAAAAAAAAAAAATATTGTAAGTGAGGCTCCCAGTGAGCAGTGTGTGACACTGGGGATGTGCAATCAGCACCAGGACAGATTTATTACAGGTTCAATATTGCAGAGATACTTGTTAGTTCATCAATACTAAGTTATGATGGGATATTTCAGGCTAGACAGGTCAAAAATAAAGGCAGTCCTTCTTGAGAAGGTTGCAATGTAAGCAAAACCTGATGCAATCAGAGATAAAAAGAATCTGAAGAACTTTCTGGGGTTATTCTTTCCAGCTGTGGCCTCAGAATACTCTCACTCAGTTTAGCTGCCCTAAAGTTCTTGGAAAAGTGTCATTCAAAATGCAACTTATAAAGTAGTCCTGGGCCACAAGCAGGAGAATCAGCATGTGCTATTCAGGTAGCTTTTCACCATTACTTTATTAAAAAAAAAAGCCCAAACCACACAGTTTCTCTGTGATTAAGTATTTTTCTGCTACAATCTGACCCTGTTACTGCTTGAGAATCACTGGGAAGATGGGAGTGAAGCCCACTGGTTCTCTCTGGCCTTCCCTGGAAGAACTGAGACTCTCAAACAGGGCTGGAGGTGAATTTAGGTGAATCCTAAATTAGGATTATTATTATCATTATTGAAACTCCAAGTATCAGCCTCTACAGAAAACAGGCAAGGAACAAACTGCAGTGCATGAAAATACTCTTTGGTTTTTTGGTTTTTTTTTCCCCCTGCATAAAGTGAGCCAGAGCTAAAATATGGCTTTTAAGGATTTAGAGAAATCCAATTCAAGCTCAATTAAAACCAAATTCAGCACATACTTAATCCTCAGCTGCTGCAACAGAGCAGTGATATGATATCACAGCTTCCAAGGGCTGCCTCATTAAGGAAGTAGAGAGAGGCACCTCAGAGGGCCTGAGCAGAAAATGGAAGTGGAAACTGGAAATGGAA
>NW_020884935.1:2759995-2771246 GCF_003945725.1 Corapipo altera | reverse complement strand
TGGAAATGGAAATGGAAAGGGAAACTGGAAATGGAAAGGGAAACTGGTTGCAAAATCTAAAAGGAAGGAGAGTGAGAGATTTTTCTCCTTCCCTGAGTCACCTCCTTGGCGAAGACTGGCCACAAAACCCCTTTGAGAAGTCAGCCTTTGTCTGATGGAAAATATACCTGCTGATACACCTGGAATTCCGTTTTCTAAACACTACACCAGGTTCACTTTAACAACCTGTGCTTTAGGCATCTCCCACTGAAAGGAACAATAACCAAGCTGAGAATCCTCTGTGAGGGCAACTGAGCTGCAAAGCCACAGCCCCTTGTGCCCGAGTGGCAGCGCTGACACAAGGGCTGAGCCTGCACTTCATGGCCATGCAAAGAGCTCAGGAGTTCATTACCAGCACTGTCAAGCTGAAACTTCCTGTAAACATACCTGAAAAAGCAGATTTAAAAACTCATTGGCAAGTGAACTCTTCACACTCCAGATCTGGTAGTCCTCCAGAGTGAGGTGTCCGAGCTGAGAGGGAGGAGGAGGGAAGGAGAAGGAAAAATCATCAAACCATTGAGTTCTATTAAAATGCTCATTAAATGTCTCACACAAGACAAGACTTTTATTGTAGCATCTACCACTTGGATGATAAAATCTGATCCAATGAAAGAAGGAAAATCCAGTTTTAGCATGAAAAACTCAACCCAGAGAACCCAAAAGCCTTGAGAGGAGAGGATGAGCTGTAACCTCTGCTCCATCACTCAGATTTCACAGTCACCCCCTGCATCCATTCAGACCCCCACCATCTCCCTCTGGGGGTTGGGAAAAACCAGTTTGGATCATGCAGTGTTTATGATCTCCCCTAACAACACAAGTCCCATTAATTGTGAACCACCCACCCAGTCACAGCAGTGAAACACTGACCGGTGTCACTCCTGCTTTCCAACCATCCAGGGGTGGGATCAATCTGATTTTTTATATGGTAATATAATTCATAGCCAATTTTCCAGCAGTGGCAGTTACTCTGCCTGCTCTTACAGCCCATTTTCTCCAGAGTTCACCCAGGTCAAAGCTAACACATGAAAAGAGGTTAAATAATTTATGTAATTACTGCACCATCAGCTCTTTCCAGCACTCCATTGATGATGCAACTAGGAAAGATATTCTGAAGACTTAAGTCATTTTTTTTAACTCTTTGTGGAATCAAGACTGCTGGACACTTGTTTACAAACTACCTTTTTTTTAAAAAGTAAACAATCAAACCCTCAAAGGATGAAAAGAGAGAGAAGCCACATATTCCATTGCTTTGGCAATTAAAGAATTGCAATAAAATATCTGCCCACCACTTTGTTGGAGCCCAAGCAAGCAAAACAACTACTCAAACAATTAATTAAGCATTTCTAGGCATTATTTACAGTTTTTCATAAATTATTTATGGTTTCCAGACACTTTTCCCAATTAGTGGAGCAAAGGATGAAATAATGGAAACAACTCTGTTGTTCAAGGGTGATAACTCCAAATCTCCTCTCCCCAAAAAGCAAGGACATAATTAAAGATTTACACCCAGCTCACTCTAAAGCACAATATAAACTAAAAAGACTTTTGGTTGTGTGTAATGACAGATCCCTCCATAGTTTCACAGAGGCATATTCCAGCACAGGAGGATAATGTGTCTTTACACAGCATAAAATAGAAGTTAAACTTATGCTCTCTTTTTCATAAGATGATTTTTAACATGAACAAAAAGAACAGTTTCTCCAGGCAAGCATCAGATTTAAAACTGGTGTTAGTGATGCACAGTGCAGGCTTCAAATTCATTTCACCTGGTTATGTATTTTTGGGTGAGTTTCATATATAAAAATGGCTTATAAAATTCAAACCTCTCACAGAACAACGTGGTAAATTTTAATGGAAAAGTGACATTTCTCGAAAGAGATTCTTTTATTGACCCATCTCTGCTCTAAAGAAACGTTTTACTTTCTTACAAATAAACTGAAGATACAGGGGTGTAAAAGTGACAAGGAAAGAACAGCAAATTCCTACCTTTGTGTTATCATGGGTATGCAAAATATCTTCTACGATCTCAGCCAAACTCATGTCCAGCTCCTTAAACAGAAGGACAGGAAACCAGAGTTAGAGTCTCCAAGCACTCTCTGGAGCTGAATTCAGAATAAAAAGGTAACTGTAAGGGATGCTGATGATAAGTATGTAATTCAGAACTGAGTGCTTTTATAGCTGAGGTTTCCTTATGGGAAAGAAGAAATATAATAATGAAATTATTCTGCTTTGGGCAGGTCAGAGCTGTGCAAGGCAAGGCACACCCAGTTATCCACCTTCCTCAGATCAGGGAGTTCAGGGCAGCCTGTTCAATGTTCCCACTCCAGCTTTGGAAGGATGGTTTTAAGAAAGGGGAGGAATAAGAAGCCAAGCACAACTCACGGGTATTTTATCCGTGCGATTATCCTTCCACACCTCCAGCAGAGCCACCACCATGTCCCTCAGCTCTGTGCGGGACAACACCCCGTCCCTGTCCACGTCAAACACCTTGAAGCAAACTGAGAGGGGAGGAAATGACTTTAGAGCCACTCAACAACTCTCTTTGTACCTCTTGCAGAGTCACAAGAAGCTGATTTAGTGCTGGCAGTGGTGATGAGGCAGGATCTGTGTGTGGTGGGGAGGAAGTGGAGCAGCTGTGTTTAATAAACTGCAATCTAGATCCCTGCAATCCTCTGCTGTGTTTTCTGCTGTGACAGAGCAGGGAACATATGTGCATCCAGAAACTTCCAGGGAGTGATGGCTTTTGAGTTGCAGCAATATGGCTTTGGGAAAGGAGGGAACAAAAAGTGTCTCAAAAACACCAGAACCTTGCAGGGAGCCAGCTGAGGACTGGGCAGTGAAAAGCCACAACATGCTGTTTTAGCACAAGACAATCAAATAGGACATTTGGTTTATATTATATATAATGAGCAGGTAAAGTGTTTGCACTTTCTATATTGAGATACACACTTCTGCATCATGATGCAGAACACTACAAAAGAACTTCAGAAATATGTTTTTTTTCCCAGTTTGATAATTTATATGAAACTACTGGTAAGTTATAAAATACACAGAATTAGGCTTAATCATCCTTTATAAAAGGAAACCTTGATATTTAAAATTCCTGTAATTTTTTTAACTTCCAGAGTCTGTCAACCTTTCCCAGACACACATTTGTTCAGCGGGAAAAAAACCTCTCAAAATGTGAAAACAACTAAACCTCAAACTGAAAAGCTCCTCTAAAATTAACAGTTAACATTTTGCATACTTACACTTCTGTCTTTCTGCCAAGGGTCCCCTGCAACATGCTGAGAGCCCACAGGAAATTTCTTTAAAATCTATGTGATTGTCTCGGTTTTCATCAAAAGCATTAAACAAACCTGCAAACCACAAAAGCATCTCCTGTTACAGCACCTGACAGTCCCACTCAGCATTTCCAGGAGGGGTTAATGGGTAACATTGGCAAGGAGAAGTACAAACACTTGTAATTTATTCTTATTAAGTGTAATAAAGACAATTAAGCAGCACTAAGACCATTTCAAGGTGAATCAGATCGCTGGTCAAGGCAGGGCTGGGGAGGGAATCAGGAATTCTGATTTACAGGGAACATCTGAACCAGCATGGTCAGGACAGGCCTTTTCCCAAAGGCTAAGGGACAAAACAGCCTCAGATGCCAAATGCCTTCACTTTTCCAACGTGCCTGGCAGAAATTCCTATGGAAATCACTGAATTTCACTGCAAATTTGGCCCTCAGGAGCTTTAGTTACCAGCCTTCAAAGGACTTATCAATTCCATTCATTCAGCACTTATAACCTTTTTTATCCCATGTTATTTTTTTTTTAGCAGCAGTGACTCCACAGAAGCCATAGAATGACCAGAAACCATTCAAGCTTCCCCACAGCAGCTGTGGAAATTTATACCACTAAATAGATAAAACACACTTAGGAACAAAAGCTTATGGGGATAAACCCCTATGGAATTGGACACAAGCTCTGATTTTTTTAACAGTTTGCATCCACTGCAGATGAATTTCCCATTTTCTACTTGCTTGTCAGTAAAGCCAAGCATTTGGTGGCAAAAAAATTGCCACTCCTGGACTGCAGACAAAAAACTTGGGTGCAAGTGGAACGTTCCTGAATATCCTATGGTGGAGCAGGGAATGGCAATTGCACAACTGCAACCTCCAGTTCTGACCAGAGTGGCTTCAACTGGACAGACCAGTTGGGTTATTAATAGAAATAACAACACTGAGTGAGTGTCCTGAATTAAATCTTCCTTAACTTGCACTGTTGGGGAAGGGTCTCTCACTCAGTTTGTCGTGACAGAATCTTAAGGAACCCAGTGAAAAATTTTAAGCAGCTACAGGGCAACTCACACATAAATTTTGATGTATTTCCTGACAACTCCTAAGGATGAAACATCACTTCCCTCACCATTCCAGATTTCCCAACAAACAGGGATTCCTCAGGCATCATTTCCCACTTCCCAAGAGTCAGGACCCAGCGGAACGATCGTGTCACCGAAGCCTGAAAGCCATTTTAGAGCAGGCCCAATTTGAAGCCATGACATCTGTCAGGATTCTGTGTGTCCTCCTCACACTCCTGATCCCGTTCCATACCTTCACTCAGAGATGGATGAATGGGAGGAGAAACCAAGGGGGCAAATGTTTCTAAGTCAAAGCGTCCCGTTCTCGACTGAGCCTTCAGCAGCCAGTAGCGCTTCTCCAGGTCGATGATGTCGGACTCTTCCACTGCACAACCAACAAAAAGAAATCAGATTTTACCTTCTTCATCTACAGAACCTTCTTACCTCCTCACCAACAAGGAGTTCAGCATCAGTAGCACCATCACAAGTGTTTAGAGATACAGAAAGGAGCTTTTCCCGCTGCTAAAGGTTCCTGCAGCCTCTTCATTTTCACCTGTTTCATGAACAGGTAGTTTGAAAGTGCAATATCTTATTTTCCCAAAGTATCCAGTATTTAAACCCTCAAAAAAAAAGTAAAGCAGCACTTTCGAAAAATCTCAGATCTTTTAGAAAAAAATAACGTGGTACTTGGCTCAATTCCTGTTGAAATTTTTAGCCCTCTGATACAGTAACAAGGCTAAATTTTAATGCAGCATTTTAACACTATTCAGCATTTTCCCCAAAAATATAAAAGTTTGTTTCACATTATTATTTATACTATAGAATCATTTAGAATCCCACTCAACATTAGGGAGTGATTACACAAACCCACAAGACACTTTATGCAGAGGAACTCATAAGGCAATTTAAAGAGGGAGGGGGAAAACCCAAACCCCAAAACCAATTAGCAAAACAAGGTGCTAAACAAAAGTAAATAAAATTAGCCAGAGGAAGGACTTGTGCTTTCTTTCCAAACCTCATACACAAATGCTGGTCTTATGCTTGATCCTTGAAATTAAATATATAAATATATATATAACAAGATTAAGTTTCTGCTCAACAATACTTTTAACCTTTTTACATATGCAAGTGTGTCACAACACTGCTTTAGGTCAGTGCAAATTAATTGGTGCTCAAATAGATGTGTAATGACAAAGCTGTCTATATTAAGCACCACTACGTGTGATCTCATTCCCAGATGGTTCTGAGCCCTTAAATCCACGCCAGCTTTCTAATAGGTTTAACTTGAGCTATTTGGCCTGGTTTAGTCTAGAGAAACAATAATAATCCTGTAAGGCTTAAGAAAAGAAGAGCTCCCTCCCCTAAAAAGTTATGTGTCAAATTGGAAATTTATTGCTTTCTTATCCTGTTTCTGTTATTAGGAGTTTACTTAGAGTAGTAACTCAGGTGATACACAATAAGTTGCAATACCCAGCACACCATTTGATGCATCAAAACCTACACAACACCTCACCCTCAGCTGCAGAAAGTTGGGGAAAATCTGAGTCAAATGTAAGGAGTTGGAGTGGAAGGGGTTTGCATCTTCCTGTGAGGTATTTTTAGCCAGAAAAGTGACATCAGTGCAAACACATCCCTTGTCCTCTGGGCAGTGACAGCCAGACCCTGGGGTGCAGCTCTGGGGGCACATCAAGGTGACCCACCCCAAGCCCTGCCTGCCACCCCCAGGGTGGGCTCAGCACCCCCAGGGTGGGCTGAGTGATGGAGAACTGGAATGTTCCATGAAATACAAGGAAATACAGCACCCCCAGGGCGGGCTCAGCACCCCCAGGGCGGGCTCAGCACCCCCAGGGCATCATTTCCAGCTGCTGCACTTACACAGTGACTTAAGAGCTGACCCAGAAGAAAAATTAATTTCCTTTCTCCTCTCCCCCTCCTTCCCAGCTGGATCAATTCCCTGCTCCACCATCTCCTGGCTCCTGGTTGTGTCGTGATCACAAAGTCATTTGGGTTGGAAGGGACCTTTAAGGGTCACCCTGCAGGGACACCTTCTGCTGGATCAGGTTTCTCAGAGCCCCATTCCAGCTGGTTTGGGATGTTTCCATGGATGAGGCATCCACTACCTCTCTGGGCAACTCCATCACAAAAAATTTCCCCTTCATCTCTCTCAGTTTAAATCCATTACCCTGTATCTTATCACCACAAGTCTGTCCCCAACACACAAGGAAGCAATAATTTAAATAAATAAAGGAACATTATTCTGCTAGAAATC
This sequence comes from Corapipo altera, assembly GCF_003945725.1. Classification (NCBI taxonomy): domain Eukaryota; kingdom Metazoa; phylum Chordata; class Aves; order Passeriformes; family Pipridae; genus Corapipo; species Corapipo altera. The sequence continues at coordinate 2,764,594 of NW_020884935.1, read as the reverse complement.
AAGAAAGAGAAATAGTTATTTCTTTGAAACATCACAGCCCTGATACCTTAGGGCTGCCACAGACGTGAGCAGAGCAGTCAAGTGATGGAGAACTGGAATGTTCCACGAAATACAAGGAAATACAGAAAGGTACCCAGGGGATGTGTCCATCACCGTGCCTTGATTTAACAACATGCTTCCCCACAACAGCCAGTGTATCAACACAGGAGACAATCCACCAAATCAAATCCACTTTTCCTCAGTCCTGTCACCTCTCCAGGTGTCAGGGGGTCACAGCAGGGACAGGGGAGCTCACAAGAGGTGACATCCCAAACAACTGCACTGCCATTTGCAGATGCACAGCCCCCTCACTGCTCTCATCAGCAAACACAACAGCAGCATCTGTGTGCTCTTGTTCCCTTGTTCCCTCAATTACTTTGTTCCCTTTTAATCCACCTTGTAACAAGGAGGAATAACAAGTGTGGGAGCTGCACGATGCAACACCCAGGATACTCAAAAACCTCAAGGAAGCTCATCCTGCCCTCGGTGAAGGGTAAATCTGCAGAAACCTGCTTTGCCTGGCAGCTGCAATATTTATCTTTAGTAATTAAGAACTGAAAGACTGTTTTATTGTCAAATATCTACAGTAGAACCTAGCTGCATTCTGGTTTTTAATTGTACTTTACAGATGTTTCTACAGAGGTAGAACTTGTTTTGTTCTTTAATCTCCAAGAAGAAAGGTTATCAGAAAGCATTTCAGTCAAGCAGTGGTTGAAATGATATGGACATTTAAAAGGCAAAGAATTTTCAAATAATCACCTTTAAAGGAACAGTTGATAAGTATTAGCATAAGTGTTACACTTGTATTGCAGCAGCCCCAGTGCACTGACTTTTGAGGAAAAGACAAACATTTCAGAAAGTAAAACTGGCAAAGCAGCAAATACCATTCTTAGTACTAATCAGCCTTACACAGATTAGGTTGAACACAAGTAAAAATGTCACAAAAGAGTATTTTTCATTCATAGTCCCAAGGAACTGCAGCCCACTGCAATAGTTTCAGGTAACAAAATCCAGAGGATTTACTGGATTGCAGCCCACGTGAAGTTTAAGTGCAGCTGAGAAAGCAGCTGTTGCATAATTTGATTTCTCCAGAGAGAATTTTTGCACCTAATCTTGTAAGTCACTCTCAGGATATGCAGTGCACCATCTATTCCTCCATAAATGTGAACTGAAAGAAATCTCTGGCAATTTGGGGAATGTATATTTGCTGCTGAACCTCAATGAAGCATGAGAAAGGCAGACTGCACTTAATACCCAAACATGTTGATGTGCACGACCAAACTCCATATTCTAAAGAGGTTTTGCATAGATAAAGGATTTTATCTTTTCAAAATATGACCTTTTTTCCCCCTCATGCCTGTTCAAATCCCATCAAAAAAAGTGTGAACTAGACTTTCATTCAGATTACTTGAAAAAACATATCATATATACAATGTACTCCAAACCATCAGAACAAACTTTCTAGGCCAAGTAATTTTTTCATTTTTGTTAATTAAATACATGATATGATCATTTGAGATTTCATGGAGATATTACACACCTGTGTAATTTAACCATATACTACCAGTTTACTCCCACCTGCTGTTTTGTGTCTCCCTCATCACTTTTCCATTAAACCTTTCAGGCCTGTAAATCTGTAAAAATCATGGTCTGTAAAATCACGAACAGCGTTCCTTGGTTCAAATCTTTAAGAATTAGACAAATATAATCAGAGGGCTGATAATGTCAAACACATCTAAAGCACAGCCTTCATATTGTAAAGGAAGAACAAGCAAACACTTTCAGCCAAAATATGCATCTAGAACTGCAAATCTACTAAAAATGGGTTAATTTAAAACCAGCTCCCACCCCGATCGAGTCAGGTGGGATGACAGTGATAAACACTAAAAAAAACCCCCATCCTTCATTTTAATGTCATTCCCATGAAACATCCATCCTCCTTAAATATTCCATAGGTAGCAAGCCATGAATAATCCCCTGTCTTAGAACAAAAATTTCAAAGCATGTTTTCATTTCAGGCACCGTTTATCACAATTCTTCCTAGGACCAGAACTCACGAAGTATCTCAGCACAGCAATTTTTACCCACCTATTGGTACAATCCTCTCTGGTTCACAGCAGCAGAAACATACCATATTCCCAACATTTTCACTGGGACTGGGCCTGCTTTGCTGGTTCCCAGGATCTCCAGGTGGATCCCAGTCCCCGCCGGCGGCTCCTCATGGCGAGGCAGCAGCAGAGCTGAAGGCCTGACACAAACTCTTGTTTCTGACTAAACCCACTCGTTTGTGGCTTTAAAATTAACCCACAGAACACTCTGGGACCTGGGCACCCAGAGCTGCTTTGCAAGACATAAAATAGCCTGGGAACTAAGAGGATAACAAGGGGCAAAATGCAGATTAAGTGATGCTTGCTGAGGCTTTTACTTATTGGCCCGGGCTGATGTCACACTTTCATCTTTTTTGCTTTTCCTAATTGAAAAACAAACCCAGGGAGAAGGGAATGTTACAGCCTTGGCCAGGAGAGATCCTTGGGTGTGTCAGACACAGCTCTCCAGGTTTCTCTCCAGCAGAACAGGGATTATCAGAGCCTTAAGATGGGAACAGCACAGGAGAGGGGTGGGCAGCACAGCTCCTCTCACAGCACAAGTGCTCACACACTTGGAAAAAGCAGCACAGAAGGAGATGCTCTTAAAAGCACCTTTAATAAATCTAAAATCTTCAAAATTGCCTGGTAGATATGACTAAGAGATGGTGTTTCAAGAAGCTGAAGTGGAAAAGCTCCAGAACACGTATTTAACATCCAGACAGGCATTTAAAGGGAGCAAAGGGAAGGGATCACCTCATTTCACTTTGCTTTTACTCTCCCATCTCCAGCTTCCCACAAAGCCCACAGGTTGACAAACCCAGCTCTGACAGACAAGGTTAATTCCACAGCATTCAGCTCCAATCTTGCTTCAAGAGCTGACTCTTCCATTTCCACCCCCCTGTCTGGTTACCCAGGGCTCCTCTCATTCATTACATTAAATTAGTGATAAATGTCTGTTCTAAAATAGAATTATTATCCTGATTACAGACTGTCCTAACTGCCCCTCAGTGGGCAGGAGCTGGCAGGAAGAGCAGGAGCACTTTGATGAATTTTTCTGACAACAGAGGAGAGTCTCTTCAATTCAAAGGAGAATTGGGATGTTATTTAATCACAACTCAGTGACACAAGAACTGGGTAACAAAGAAGTACAAATTAAACATTCTGTCAGTTCGAAACCAGGAACCCCTCTGATAAATGGGACTGCTGTCCCCATGGAAAAGGACTGGAAATCTGAGCATCTGAGCCCATTACATGACACTGAGACACACCAAAATGACACATAAAAAAGGCAGTCAGCACCCACATTGCAGCAGGAAAAATACTTCCAGCTAAAGGAAGGAAACCAGTGAGGTCTCACCTGGGTCTGTGTGACAGTAACGTGGGATTTACACCACAGTGCTCTTCAATGGGATGGTTTAAATATATATTTATACACATCAATCTAAATGGACATGACCATACCATGAAACTGAGAAAATCCAAACTGCTGCTAATTGGTCAGTGCTCAAGTGCAAGACAGACTCATATCTCTGAGACTGGTTTTTAGGAGCAAAGGTCCAAGATAGACCTAAGTTGTTTTGTCAGCTTTCAAATGGAAAGATTTGTCTTTCTGATTTAAGTGAGATGGAACAAAATTTGATTAAAAGCAGCAAGTGTGGGCAGCTTCCTGTAACTTTAAAATTTCCTTGCTAATTATGTGTTGAGAAACATAATTCAATACATCTGCAGAGCAAAATAAGTGTTATTTACAGATGAAAAATTAGTATTCCGTTGTTTCCCCGCTAGCTCGGCTCATTAGGCAAATTTAAATGGAGCCACTGATGCTTTGCAATAAAATGGTCTCTGTGACTAAATCAATGGGAATAACTTTCACTGTTTTGATCAGGGCAATTTCTCACGTCTCTGATGTGTTATTCCAGGAGTTGGATGGAAGCACAGAGTGAGGGAAGGCCTGGAAGAGGGTCTGATCCAGGGCCAGGAAATTCCTGATTGCCCCAGCAAGTGTCAGCAGAAGAAACCTTAAAACCTTTCCCTCCTTCCCTGTGTTCTCTGACAGTGTTTGCCTCAGTTTACCAAAAACATTATTTCACTTACTGGTTCTTCCAACAGGCATTGATTCTCCAGGGAAAAGCCTTCCTTCAGAGCACAGGAACTGTCACAACAGCTCTCACTGTTTTACTCACTCAGCTGGGTTAAAAATACTCCTCAGCTGAATTTCTCACTCTTTAGATTGACCTGATTAGGCTGAAATTACTCCTAAGTGCTCGAGCACTTATATTTTCCTTACTCTTGCATCTGCTGGATGAGATTCCTGCACTGTCACCAATCACAAGGGAACTGGGGAAAATTTCATTTTCTCTGGGGCTCCAAACAGAGCTGTCACATGAGCTTCCCAAAACCTGGGCACAACAACCACACGGGGCTTTTCTGGGATGCACTGAAAAGCTCCAGCCCAGATCCTCACATGCACTTG
>NW_020884935.1:2728406-2759985 GCF_003945725.1 Corapipo altera | reverse complement strand
ATAGATAGAAAATGTATAGAAATAGATAGAAAATGTATAGAAATAGAAACAATGTATAGAAATAGACAAAAATGTATAGAAATAGATAGAATTGTATAGAAATAGATAGAATTATATAGAAATAGATAGAATTGTATAGAAAATAGTTTATTTTTTTCCCCCTGAGAACATGAGTTGTGTTGAAACACCCAGGAGGGACCCAAAATTCTGCAAACGTGTTTCCCAAGGCTTTAAAACTCCAACTTCTCCAGCAGAACACGTCAGAGAGTGACCACACTACCTGGTTCTTGGACAAGAAAAGCTCAATATTTCCTCCTGTAACTCAGTTCACAGTGTCAGACCCTGCAATTCACGGGGGGGGTGATGAAATTCTTACAAAGCAACTCGATCAGAGAGAGATTAAAAGCAAGGACAGGAAAATACGACTTGAATTTCCAGCCCTAAAATATGAGGAATTGCAAGATAAGAGAGGCAGAGGGAGCTGATTTCAGGGCTGGTGGATGTGCTGAGGCAGAGGCTGATTAAGGAACTGGGGGTCTGTTCTGACAAAGGTTGAGCAATTTGAGATGAGAAGATGAAAAGGGAGAAAAAGAAACTACGACAGGAGGAACAAATGCGACAGGGGGGAACCACCTTTTCTCCAAGAATCAGAACAGGTTTTGCCCTCATTCGTTTTTTCCTAATAAGCTTCTCATCCAGTCTCCTTAACTGTGTTTTTAATTATCACTTCAGCCTTAATTGCTCTAATTCTTGGTTTAAAGCTGAAAAAAAAAAATCACTTAGTCTAGAAATTAAAAGCAGAAACACTTTTTTTTTTGACATAACAACAGAGGAGTGGTTGGGTAAAGTAGAGTATTATGCTCTTCAGTCTATAGATCATTTCCTTCTTGAATGATGTATTTTGCACATCTAGGTGAGAACACAGTTCAGGGCCTGGCTGCAGATGTAACAGTGACAGGCATATCAAACCCAGAAGAAGTGAAAACAACATTAAATAGGAAACAAAATCTATTAAAAACAGTAGCTCTTAAATTTAAAGTTAATATTTTTCTAGTTATAAAGCTCAATTTCAGAATAAAGAAACTTTCGGGGAAAAAAAAAAAGCACAGTAAAAACCGTTGGGAAAGTTTCAATTTCGAAGCATAAAAACCCCAAAATCAAATTAAGCTCCATCCAGAGGCCTGGGGCAAAGCTTTCTTTGAACACTGAGGCTGAAGGACACCTGGCCAGGCTGGGGACAGGGACCATCTCAGACTGATCCAGCTCGAGACCTTGCCCAGGGTTGAACTCCCCAAAACTCAGAGGGTTGGAGTTTTCAGCCTCATCTCTTAGAGCTCAGAATATTCAATGTTCTTCTGGAACCTCAGTGTCTCCTGCAGCCTCTCGTGTAATGCAAATAAATTGCCTGTTTATAAACCTCTTGACTTTCTGATGCCTTTTTCCTTTCAGATGGTCCGAAAATAATTTTAATGCTCATTTTTAAAACCAAGAGAAAAACCTGGATGTCACTTTATTCGAGTAACCCACCCATTACAGAGATTAAATACCACACTCACCCCAACAAAGCCAACCTGTGAGAGCACAGAAAACAGCACCAGATAAATCCCTGCCACCTCCACAACAAACCTCCTCCTCCCAGGAATCCCAGGGATCCCTCGGATGCTTTACTGCAACGGGTGCTTACAACTGGGCATCAGTTATAATTTATCAGCCTTTTGGTTTTAGATTTAATTTAAAAACCAGCTGTTCCTTCTTTTACAGTAATAGAGACACAAGGAAGCACTTGTTCTTTGGAGATTATTCCTAAATGCAAATCCTGAGGAGGCTCCTCTGTAGTTAACTCAGTTCCCCTGCCTGTCTCACATGCCAGGAATGCCACTGATTTCACTGCACAAGCAAATGAGGAGGTAACAATTATTTTTGAAACAAGCATTATTTTCTCAACTGTCTCAATAGCTTAATGATCCACTACAAAGACCAAATATAAGACCAGCATTACTGGCAAACCACTTCAGAAAATTAATTGTCAAAGAGAAGATACCTTTATTTTTATTTTTTTTTCCAACCTGCTCCGCAGCAAACCTCTAGTAGAAGTTCTCTTAGAAGTGTTGTAATGGCAGCCTTGATAACTCTTAAAAAATAAGAGCCACAGTGTCCTTGGACAGAACAATGTTTTCCATGGGCCGGCACAGAACAAATCGAATTTCTCCCCGAGCGGGGAGGTTTAATGACCAAGGGTGGCAGAACAGGAGCTGAAATGTGAAAGGTTGTTGAAGATGGGAATAAGCAGCACCCTTTACTCACAGTGGGTGACTCCAGCCAGGGTCTGGTAGAAGGTGGGGGTGTCACTGTCATCAGTGAGGGTCACGTAGACGCCCCCCGAGAGCAGCCACCGCGAGAACGTGAAGGCGTCTTTGTTGTGCAGGAGCCAAACCCTGAACTTCTCATAGTTCACCTTCTCACCCTGCAAGGAACAGCAGAAAAGGGGAGCTGTTTGTCTCTCAGCAGCAGTAAACAGGAACCATCCAGCTGGAGGAAGGAAAATTGGGCCAATCTCCTCGAAAAATAAGGACTGAAATGATTTTGCTCTTTGGAGCTTTGTGCCTGTTTTTCCCTTTCCTTCTGAAGCGCAGCACTGGGAGGGAAATGAACTTCTCTCTGCACTTCAAACACCTACTCAATGTGGCCTTTGGAAACCTGTGTCCTCTGAAACTCAGGTTAAAGGGACTCAAAGAAAAATGGTTACTTACAATCAAAACAGAATAGGTTATTCTTATGAATTTCAATTTATTATCACAGGCAAAAGCTCTTACGTGCCAAATAACAGCTGCTATAAAATCATAAACATGCTGTTCTATCTGTGCAGGAACACAAGCACCTAACACAGAAAAATGAGATTTGGGAAAAACTAATGCCATGATTAATCACTGCAGTAACATGTCCATTTTCTGGCCAAAACCCACTTTGGAGCACACGTGTGACCGTGACATTCCCAGGATCTCCCCCTTCAGTCTCTCCTGCTGGATGTCCCATGGAGCTCCAGGAATACATAAAAACTGCCCATTGTCAGAATTTCAGTGCTGGAGAGGCTGTTTAAACCATTTAGTTGAATCCTTTCCAAGCTGTGCCCGTGAAACCATCGGGATCAGCAGCCTCATTTCTACAGAACCTACACAACCAACTCGAATGAAAGCAAACCCATTATCAGTAGACAAACTCATTATATGGAGATTCCAATCTCCAGGGGAAATAAACAGGGGGCTGCAAAGTGGCAGAGGTTTCAAGTCATTGATTATTTAAACTCCCCTCATATCACAGCCCATTAAACTTCACTGAATTACATCTCTACAGAATCCAACAACTCACATTTGGCCACGGACTGTCTGCAACTGCCAACTGCAGACAGCTGAACATCCAGCACCCCTTGGCCAGGCTGCTCCAGGGGTTCTCCACCAGCACTGCCCAACATTTGCTGCATATTCCCACTGTTCCAGGTCCAGACACTCACTCTTTTCATGCCTCTTTTCCCTACACTAAAGACCATTACATTTTCCTCCAACAAATCCCAGAATGGTTTGGGTTGGAAAGGAACCTTAAAGCCCATCCAGTTCCACTCCTTCCTTGTTCCAACCTGGCCTTGGACACTTGCAGGGATTGGGCAGCCACAGCTTCTCTGGGCAACCCAGGGCCTCCCCACCCTCATAGTTTCTTTAATTTATTATTCTTTAATTTCTCTAACAGTTTGGATCAAGAGACAAGATAATTTTCTCACTACCTGCTCCACTCTTGCCCTCTATTTTTTGCACTGCTCTCTGTAAACACAGCAAGAGCTGTGTCACACTGCAATTGTTCCAGTGGATTAGGGAAAAGGACAAGGAAAAGGGATAGAAAAACTTGGGATAGGAGGAAAAAAACCCACATTTGAAGCAAGTAATGTTTACAGCTGAGCCATGATGGGACTGGAGCAAAACAGGTAAGCCTGAATTTCTTCCCTGTATTTCAGAAACAAAAGGAAAACTCTGATTTATTTTAAAGCTTCTACTTCTAGCTGAGCACATGCAATAATTCTGAAGAGCTGAAGCACCTTTAAACATCATCCTTGAAAGCATCAGCTCACCCTCCCTATGGCAGGAAGGCAGGCCCAGAGTAGGAGCATTAAACCTTCTCACTCTCTCTCCAGCACTGGCTGAGGGTGATTATCAGCCCAGTAAATCCTGCTGAGTGGGTTATTTTCATCAGAAAAGAATAATCAATATGCAGCATCTTCTTGAGCAGGAAAATGCTCTGAAGCCAGGCTGATACTCCTTTTCCTGCAAGCCTTCATGAAGTATTTCTGGATTTCTTGGACAGCGTGCAGTTAAACTTGTAGGGGGCAATTCATCACACCATGCACTGCTGGGAAATTATAAATAGGAAATACCAGCGTGGGTCAGGTCCAAAGCTGGACTGCAGTGTCCATCTGAGCTGTGATTCCAGCCAAGACTGAGGAATGTCATCACTGCCTACAAATCCAGCACGATCCCAGGGCCAGATCCAACGAGCCTGGCTCAGGCAAAGCCCAGAACCAAAGTTATCTTCAGTGAGGACAAGAAAATCTGAGGTAATTAAGTGATCTGGTAGCCACAAATAAAGCTCGTGGTCAATCCCTTTGGCAGTGGAATGTACAGTCATGTCTAGATTTTGCTGATCTTAGCCCTCTGATAACAAACAAAGCCACCAAAGCACAAAAGCTGACAAGTCATCGGGATCTCTGGTGTCTAAGAATCATCTGTGAATATCTACAAGCACCAATCCCCTGTTTTGGAGCAGGACTGCAGCAAAGCCTCATAAAAATCACATCTCTCAAACAACCCAAAGCATAAATAAATGTTGTGGCTCCTGGCAGGAACAGTGAGACAACAGTAATACTATAAAACTGTTATTTTTAAGCACCCACTGCTGGCAGGCATTTTTAAATCCAGGATGCAGATTTTCTTCCCTCTCAGATCCATGTTCCAGATTTCTCCCCTAATTGCAATAAAATGGCCACACTAATGAGTAAGTTCCCACTAGCAATATTAGTATTTAAATGTACCTGATAACATGATTACCCTTGGGAAATGGTATCTTTCAGAGCAGCACAGTAAGTACAGGAGCAGGGAGAATGCCTGCATTTATATAACCAAACTGCTATTCACAGCCACAAAATATCTCTAATATTACAACAGCAAAAACTGGGAGCTTTTACCCAATTTAAACAAGGTCAATTTGCTCCCATATGTGCAGGAGCAAGAAAAGGAAACTACTTAAGGTAATTTTTATTTTCTTGGAAATGCAGTAGGGGAAAAGCTGGATGAGATACCTCTGAGAAACATTTCTTGAGTGACTCTGGGACTTTCCCATCAACCACATGTAGCATCTTCTCCATCTCATCACGGACAACATAACTCCCAGATTCATTAGAGAAGAGACTGAAAATATCTGAGGAAACAGAGATGTGTGTCAACAACTATGGCAGTGACATTGGTCAGATTTTAAGTTTACAATGGGCTGGGAATGCCAAAGGTTGTGCAAGGACTAAAGGAATAAAAACTCTGGTTGATCCAGTTCCAGCAGAGCTCAAAACAAAGTTCAGGTCAAGATGTCCATTCTCTTTTACCTTTGTAATCAAAAGCAAAATAAATACTATCAAGTCAGATTAACAAAGAAGACAAAACAACACAAGTCAGCAGGCAGATGCTTTCATTTGTTTTGAAAATTATCAAGGCCATCCTCCTTCCCCTGCCCACAGCCAGAGATCCCCAGGCTTTCTGGAGGATCCCAACACTTAGATGACAACATATATTTCATTTTGGTGATTATAGAAACAAAAATGCACTGAATTTCAAAAAACACAGCTAAAAATGTTTAAAAGATCCTGTCTTTACTGGAAAATGTATGCCCTGGTTACATACAGGAATAGGGACCACAATTCCTGTTTGCTTTCCAGAAGTGTATTTACACTCCCTACCCACAATCTTGTTATTGCTGCTAAAAGTTACACCACTTACATTTTGTTTTCTCTTCCTCTCTGCCTCTTGTGAGTAGAACTAATCCAACTATCAAGTTATTGAAGTGCAGCCCTTTGGATATTCCTCCAAATGAACAGTAGATAACCTAGGAGAGGAAACCAGAGAAGTTAAAACCAAAGCCAGGGCAAACACAGAGGGCAGAAGTAACAGCAACAGCTTAGACTGAGGCTCCATCTAATGTGGGTTTTAGGCTTGTCTCCTCCCAGTCACCTAAAACAGGCTTCAAATATTAATTGTTACATTTTTGTAGCTCTTCTGGTACCTATAAAACAGCCTTGCCAGGGTACAGTGAAACACAGGTACTTGCCATGAAGAGCAATAATATCAAAAACCACATTAAAACCCTCCAGTGAAGGCAGCTTCTGGTCTGCTCATGGGGTCATTTCCCCAGACTCCTTTAGCAGGGAAATGAAGATGAAATCTCCTCCAGGCTGGGCTTGGATAGTCTCAGAACCATCAGGGGGATTGTTGGAGCATCAGGGGTTTCATTGAGGCACTTCCAGTAAGCCACAAACAACTGCTGCTTCAGAAGACACACCAAAACCAACAAACCAACCTTCCAGCAGCTCTGCCTTATCTATCCCAACACTGCAGCTGCTGCTGGAGGGAGTGCTCCAGTCTAATGCCCTGCTCTAAGAGCAGGATTTACACCTGCTTCCAAGTGTCTTCCAAGAGAAAGCACCAGAGACCAAGAATTCCATCCAGAAGTTATGGAAGATCCATGGAGTGGCACCTGAAGCCAGCTGAGGAAGGGCTGAAGAACTGACCTTCCCCGTGAGAAAGGCTCAAACCTTTCCCAGGAAAAGCCACAGGTCAGGAAGGGCTGAAGAATTCACCTTTCCCAAAAAAAAAGGCTGCAGCCTTTCCCAGGAAAAGCCTGGATGCTGCAGGCTCAGTGCCCCATCAGCACCTGAGCAGTGACTCAACACTGATCCACGAGACATGAAGTCACTCTGCTGTTTTAGGACAGGCAGCAACTCCTTCCAGCAAACAAGAATTACCAACTCACTTGTTGCAATTCATCACCTTGGCTTTAATTCTCCAGAGTGGACACGAAAATACATGTGCTGTACTGCTCCTCCTGCAACCCCAAATCTACTCCTACAAACACCTGCACTCCATCAGGATCCCAAGACAGGAATCTCCAGCAGGTATTAGAATTTAAAGCAGCCAGAACTTATCTGTTATTCTTACACTTCTTATTTCAGTGTGTCTTATAAATTGATTTTCTTACAGGTATCACAGGGAGCATCTGAGCATAAGGAGAAAGGATGCAGCCTGGCTGATGAGGAACTATTGGGAAAGAGCAGAACAAAGGGATTTCTCACTGCTTGTGGTTTGGACAGCAGCCTCTATTTGCTGAACTTATTTATTAAATAGGATTTTTTCAGAGGGGAAGACAAAGGACCAGAGATCAATTCCTACTACGAAGAGTGTTGTGTTTTAAACAGTTTACTTTGCTTGCATCTGAATTACAATCTAAATAAACAGTACTAAAACCAGGATGTATACTGGGTTTTTTTTAATGTACTGATTTTTTCACTTTTCTCCAGTGAAGCCTTGAGAATATTCCTCACATAACAATTTAGCCAAATACCAATAGCAGATTCAGAATTATTGTGGACAGATTCAACATTTCATGTGAACCTTTTTACACTTCTAAACCAAAATACAACAAAATGCTGCCACAAAAGGTTTAATTACCTTAAAACAAGTAGCTGAACACTGGAAATGGATGTGAGAGAAAATAAAATCTTCCTGCATTGTTAAAAATGGGAGCTTTGGAGGTCATTTGCTGACCACTATTTGGTATTAATAAAGGAAAATTTAGCTTCCTTGGTAGTTTAATCTCTTCAATAATGTAAATCACTAAGGGACACTTTTCAGAGACAGCTCTGAGTGAAGGTGGAACAAAACCAGCAGCACTGAGAGGAAACCTCTGTGAGCAGCTGCAGTGACATCACTGGGAGGGTTGAACCTGCAGCTTTTCCTACTAAAAGGGCAGAAGAAGACAACTGAAAATTCCCAAAGAATATATTATACAGCTACTAACTTCCACACCTGCCGAGGGTGGCACGTGTCACCTCTGAGATTCTTTAGGATGATGGTGTGAGGCTCAAAAGTGAGCGTCAGAAACGTCTGATGACAAAGCTCAGACTGAGCTGTGCTTCCTCGAGGACCTGATGAGCTGGGATTCTACAAGAGCTTCACAACTGGACTAAGAAAGCTCCTGGACCCCAAATCCCTCTTTCTATCCCCTCTTTCCCCCCAAGCCCAGTGCTGAATCCTCAAGGCCAGGCTGGCACTGCCATAGCCCCGTGAGTCACTGCACTATCACAGGGGTGGTTTCCACTGCAAGGCAAAACTAAGCCAGGACTGGGAGTGACCAAACAAAACCAGTCCTGGGCTGTCAAGGGCACTGGTTAGACCTGGCCAAGCCCCACAGTGCTGTGGTGGCAAGGAGGAGAGATAAGGGAACACCTAACCCAGCGTGGCTACACCAGATCTCCCACTGCTCTGCAGACTCCCTGGAGAAACCCGCAGAAAATCCTCTCCTGGTCCACCCCATCCAACCCCTTCCCACTGTTATCCACTTAAAACTATTAAAATATGTCTGCAGGCACGTCAGTGTAAATGAGACCAATAACAGAGGAGGATTTAATCCTCCAGCAAACATTCTGCAGAGCCTCAGATTCCTCCTGCTCTCAGACAGCTCTGCCCGAGCACAGTCATTTCCACAGGGTGCTCAGCTCATCCTCTTCTATTACTGAAGTTTAATCCCTTTCCAAATGCTTGAAGGGCTAAATTATTAAAACTAAATTTGGGCTTTATTTGGGCACAGGGATTGTATGGGCTTCACGGCAGAGACTTGAATTCCACACTTTTTATGGCTAATTATTCTTTTTCACAAGGTGCCTTCAAGGCTACACAGCCCATGTGGGCATTTTACCTTTATGTTACACACTGGAATCATGCCTTTTTTAAAACATGCAGTTAAAACATCCCCTCACTTCTGCTGAACTTTGTACATCTCAGTTATGGCATCAGCTGAATGCCAAATATTACATCTATGTATTATTTCAATGCATTGTCTGCTCCTGATACAAACACAGAAAAGGAATGCCCAGTGTATCTGTATTTAATATATGTAATTATGACCACAGGCAGCTGGCATTGCTTTGAGTTTAGCTGCTTAACCATTCCTTGGGAAGAGTTTATAAACACTGAGTGGTCACAGAACAATATATAAGACAGATTAGTCTTATATATGTCTAAAGAAGGGGCTCCACAATTTTTCACATTAATGTGCTATTTGAGAAAATTGTAGCAATGTGCACCACGAAAATATGATGCAATTTTCCAAAATTACTTAATACTGTTGCAGCTTTACTTAAAATAGCCACACCCAGACTATCAGAGCAATTTACATTTCACAATGTGAAATTCAGGGCAATTACATGGTACAAAGTAATGCTTTTTTGTAAGATTTGAGTCTCACACGTTATGTTTCATGAAGAGTATAAAGAGATGGTTCTTTCCTGTTCCAAAGCAGCCCCAGCCTATCCAAGCAGTTCCCTTTGGGTCCCAATCCCTGGCCCTGTGCCCATGAGCTCCAGGAAAGGCTGCTGGCAGAGCAGGAGGAGATGCTCAAGACGTTCTCCTGGTTCCTTTCTCCAGAGTATAAAATGTCCTGGAATCATTCCTGATTTTATCCTTCTGACCCCTCTCCTCTCCCAGTCCTTGGGAAGTGTGTGTTCCTGTTCTGGCAGCCCCCTCAACGTGTCCCTCCTGTCCCTGCTGGCATCATCCCTCTCCTCCTTTGCCTTTCTGGGGCTGCAGCTTGGGAACCAGTGAGTCACATTTGGAGAAGAAGCTGCACTGACACTCAGCTCCTCAGTCAGGATCACTGAATGCTGTGCACAAACCACCTCACAATCATAATGTGGGTATTTAGAACAGATATCATCTCATGAGTCACTGAAATGACTGCACTGGCCAAAGGTAGGAGCTCCTTTCTCAATGCTGTTCTCCTTCTCAGCCTAAAATAGAAAACTATGAAAAAAAAGCCTTCTTGAAACATCATCATCATGATTCTGTCCTTCCACCTCCTCTGCACAACACTTCTACTATCAAGGTGCCCACAACTGCAGATGGTGATTCCATTATTTCCCTGCATTTAAAACCCAAAGTTGTTCATGCTTCTCCCCACCTGACCAGCTCTCCTGCAGTTAAACAACATACACAGCACAGCTCTTCAGTTCATTTTATTAACATCCCCAACTCCATTTGCCAAGAGATCTTTGGAGAACACTCCTGTCCTGAACATGTAAATAATGGTTTGTGTGTGTGACAATCATGCAAACTGTCGACCAAAGCTCCCCTGGTTTCGGTTCCCTGTTCTGTGTTCCTGCTGCACGACTCCTGTGCTTTTAATTTAACAAATTCCTGAAGGCCCATCACTACTCAGACACGAATAACTATTACTCAGAACATGCAGAGCAGCCAGCCCAGCAACCTGAGGCTCCAAATGATCTATTTTAATGACTGAAAGGCTCAAAACCCAGAACAAGGTCTTCAGCTGCCTGATGACTTTCCCTGCCTCTCCCCATCCTGCAGCCAGCGTTTACAAAGCACCCCTTTTGAGCAGAATCAAACCCAAATTTTGTCCAAATTTACAGTATTCAAGCTCCCAGATATGACCCTGCATTGCCTGAGCCTGACAAGTACCATCATTGGCAGTGGAATTTTGAGATGAGCTCTGATGAGACGCCATCAAAAACCAATTATGACTCTTCCATTAATTTTATTTCGCCACCTGGAAACCCAAGAACTGCTGTATAACCATGATGAGTGTTAAAGGACAGAATCACCACCAAAATTGTGTCTTTAAGGACAGATTTTTAAAAAATAAAATACAGAGTGGCCAGCAGACAGTTGAAACCCCAGAACCTCTATTTGTGACTAAATCAGTAATTTAATTCTTAATATTGACATAAAAGGGACACAATAGTACAAGCTAATATAAAATGCTGAGAATTTTGTCATTAATTATTTCAAATCAGTTGTATGCAATTGATATATTGTTTTTTGTTTAGTTTTATGGACTACCAACAGTCAAAGAACCCAGAAGACACCCTCAGAAATTAATACTGAAGAGAGGTTTTAACCCACGGGCAAATCAGATCCCTCCTTTTAATTTCCTGGTGTTGAAAATTTTCCTGGGAAGCCTGAAACACCCCCACAGAACCCAAACTGTTTACAGAAGCCAGTGGTATCATCCTCCTTGTCAACACTTGGGAAAACCAGGAAAAAATGGAAAGAAATTCAATTAGTTCCTGTACAAGCACATCTGTGTGTGCACACCCACAGCTCCACGTGATCCACTGCATTTGGCTTCCCAGATGGAAAAGAGCAGGTTCAGAGCTCACCTCAGCAACTTTTGGAGGGACTCCATCACCAAGAACTTCCCTGATGAAGCACTGCTGGGTCATATAATAGGAGAGGCCACAAGTCCTCTTGAAAGCATCTTTCAGCCTCTTCAGCTCTATGTCTGTAACTGTTGAGTGAGAACAGAGGGGGGGAAAAAAACCCAGTCAATAAAGGGGTTAGAGAAAGGCAACAGCTTAAGGAATCCCAGAATTCTGTATTCCTTACATTTACCTTTCCAATAAAGAGACACAAAGAACTTAAATGCATGATTTCACCCAAATAATGGGGAAATGTGACTACTGGAAAATGAGATCTAATAATCTAATCTTGCTTGAAAAGAGAGAAGGGAAGCAGACCTATAGTTAACATCAGTGTGAGCACCAGTTCACTGCCTAAGTTTTCTGACTTCAATGGTGTATTATAAATTGTTCTAAATTCAGCCCCATTATTGTCACACAAAGGAAAATGAGCCAGTTTTATGATCAGTTTTACACTGCATGCAAGCCAGAGAAATTATCTGCAACAGTGGTGAATGTTATTAAGAGCAGCTCCAAGAGCATCTTTCAAGCAGCTTCATCCTGTAAAGTCTGATTTTCTGTATTAAAAAAATAAAATACCTCCCCACCACTACATGCTCATGAGGCATGATCTAAGAGGGATAAAACTCGGGACTACATGGAATTCTTCACCTAAGATTCCCTTGCACAGCCAAAATCTGCCTGCCAACTCCACCTGCCCAGGCTTGTCCACAGCAGGAAAACCTGCTGCCATCCCATCCATCCCTGGGTTGGGAGCTGCCTGGAAAGCAGGAAACCCTCAGAACTTTACAGGCACAAGGCAACTTTCTAACAAAGTGTTTGAGAAGGGAAGTATCTCGTGGAACAAAACAAGGCCCTTTGTCCAAAGCCAAGCTTCAGGAATAGCACAGCTTGGCCCAGAGCCCCCTGGAAGTCCCCACGTGGTGCAGGGGGAGTTATTTCTCATCCAGGAGCTGCAGAAGTGATGCTGCACATGGGAGCTGTGCCACTGTATTTATAGTAAGGCATTTTCCTAACCCTGATATCACGAGCCAGACAGAATCAACACTGACATGGCCAAAGGCTTGTCAGGGCTTTTTGTCAGCCAAAATAAAACAGAACCCTCGAGGGCTTAATCCAGCCCTCAGCAAAACTTCTACATTTCACTTAATTCATTCATCAAAAGAAAAATCAATCCTTAAAAGTAAATCACATTAAAACGTTCCTCCCTAATTTTAATCCTTGTCAACACCAAAACAGGCCATTGGCTCCACTTGACAATTGTGTGTAACACCAGAAATTGGGTTATGTTTCTGCTCAAGTTTTATTACAGATTCTGGGGACTTCTGACCAGGAAAAAGAAATAAAATCAAAGTAGCTAAGAAATAAACCTCCAGTGTGACCCCCACAGCACCAGAGCTATCAATTAGCACAGTGATGATTAGCATTATCACACATCTTGCTTTACTAAACCAAGCAGGCTTTAATTACCTGGCAGAAGAATGTTGGGATAACGCTGTTACCTGGCTCATGTGGTGTTTAAATCTCACTATTTCATAACAACATCTGTCCAGAGAGGCATTGGCTGTGCCTTTACATGTGATGCTTTAATGAGCACTCAAAGAAGAAAGAACTGAAGTGCTTCACCTCCTCTCACCTCTGATGCAGAGCACAACTACAGAACATTTCCAGCCAACAGGGACAACTCCCCACCAGGTGTTCAGTGAGCAAAAGCCTGGGATTGCTCAGGGAACATGGGAAGGGGAAGCTCCTGGCTTTGTGCTTTTGGCAAGGTAAAGCAAACAACCTGGATCCCAGACTAAATCTAGCAACAGTTCTTTGAGGAAAATATTCCCATTTATTGCAGTTTTTATACCCCTACACACACAAACACACTTTTAATAAAAACAGACTCTGCATTCTGGGGCGTTTTTCTCCCTGTATTAGCTTTTTTATCTTCTCACAGTTCATCCAATCAGGTTGGTGGTCATTTGGCAAAAAAGTCTGTAAGCAAATGAAGCATTAGTTAACCTGATGCTTACAGGACTTCAGGAAGTGCTTGGGAACAGGAAAATCCCACATAAACATACCTACCATGACATGCAGGAGTGACTGGAGTGCCAGTAAAGGTGAGGAGAAGGTTGGGAACAAGGCTGGTCACCAACACTACCAAGACCTTCAAAGAGAACTAAACTATCAGGATATTTAATAACAATGATTAGTTGACACTGCCAGCCCATGTTATATTTCAAAAGCAAGTTATTAGTGCCAGAGACCACTTAATATTATTGTTTGCATGCAGAAACTACAAAACAGGTCACGGACTAACAGGAAAGGTAATTACTTCCATTCCTTCCCCAGGAGCCATTAAAATGACTGATGCTGCCCATTTAAAATCATCTGCAAAGCTTTGCAAAGAGAAGTTCATTAGACATTTAGATGCAGGCACACCGAAGTACAACTGAAATGAGCAGAGTATAAATCAAAGATATTATCAGTGTTTACTGGGAGCCGGGAAGACAAAATATTTGAACACAAAATCCCAACACCAAAAGTACCAATTACTCAACACAGAGATAGAACATGATGGGGCGTTGAGAGGAAATAAAACTAAGTCTTAAATTATTAAAGGAATTATTTCTGGAAGCAATACATCTATTACTATACCAACACCAGGAATTAGAACACTCACACCCCCCAAAGCCACTTTTTTTCTCTCAGTTCCACAAGCCCTGCCCATGAAGCATCACAGACCAGGGAGGTGTTTTTAATCCTACTTTTAGATGTAAATAGAGTTGACAACCCTGCTTCCTGAAGTTCTTTCATTAAGTTTGTTCACTTTTTCCACAGTCCAAACACTTTGAGGAGCCATTTGTCTCCGAACACCTCCAAAAGACCCTTCACAAGCTGCTGCCATCAGACACAGACACCACTAAATACACTGTTGTTGCATTCATAACCCGACAGAGGGAAACTTCAAACTTCCCAAAATAAGTTCATGGTAGCCAACACAGCAAAAACCATCTCCTGAGCACAGCAAAAGCCACCTCCACATCACACCTCCCAATGGCACCTCAAAATTATCGTGGGGAGAGCAATGAAATTGGAACTGCAGATCTAACTCTTCACACCTCCAAATTACAGAAGTTAACTTTTTATTGGATAAAGTTCTCGTTCAAGGTAACAAAAGCAAGTTTCAGTAGTTAGACACTGTATGTTAATTCTTAAAAATATATATATATATATCTACCCACTTCCAAAAATCACCACTGAAAGAAATGATCTCCTCTCCAGAAGGAGAAGCCACAGGCTGTCACTGTGGCTGGGTTAACTCTGCTAACACAGACCTCGGTGCTACCTCAGCTGGAGGGTTTCCAGGAGAGCTGGAGACACTTGAACAGGAGATTAGTGCTCCATCCAACTCTCCAGGGAATACTGGAGCTCCAGTTTGTTTAATAAAGTTTAAATGAAACCACGCAACCTCAGCTAAAAATGTCACCCAGCTTCAAGTAATTGTCCCAAACCTCCAGCTCACCAACTGCTCCGGGTATTTTTAGTTTCAGAGTGTTACTTAAACTCAAGGCTGTTTATATGGATGTACAACTCCACTCTGGCTTTTAATTCCCATCTATCCAGGTGATGATTTGTGCACTTGTGCAGTGCCTTCCAAACCAGTCTCGTGCTGGAACCCACCCTCTGCTCTGCCTTCACATTTATCACCAGGTCATCCTGGAGGTTTCCTTTTAGGCTAAAACCCTCTCTGAAGCTCCAACTACGCCAGCCCATGTGCCCAACTCAAGGTAAACCTTAAGTTTACACCCCTAAAGCTGGCCTGAGTTTCAGAGGGGGTCCCTGCCAGCTCTGCCACTGATACAAACGGGAGCAGCAGAGATTCTGGCTCAGAAAAAAATCTGCTCCGTGTCTGTAGAAGCCTCATGTTGGATACCCCCAGTCTGGGCTCCAGAGGTGATGTTCCACTTGGAAAAGGAGGGCAGGGAACACAGCTCAAGTCACCACCCTCCTCCTCCTTAAAAGGAAGAGGGGTGTGAGAAACCCAGGTTAATTGGCTGAAGCATTTACTGCCTAGTACTCAAATGCTGCAATATTTACACGTGCCCATCAACCACTCTCGAGTTTAAAGTCTGTTCTGTATAAAAACTGCAGCCCTAACAGTGCACATAAACCCCTAATTTATGTACCACAGAGCTCCTTTTCCAGCAGCAGAAACTAATCCTTTTGCTCCCCCAGCCTGGAATGTTAAAGCTCATCTTTAGAGGCACCTCCAGTTCTGTTTCAGCTGAGCTGGAGGAAACCAACGGCTGGAGTGGAGCTTTGGCAAGTTCTGCAACCACAAATATTCACCTGAGAATCTCTATTCACTTTAGAGACTTTTTTTTCTTTGCACATCCTGCAGCTCTAATCCCACCCCCACCTCCTTGGCTTTTATCTTGGAAGGCTCTGAAAGCCTCTGTGTGTAGTTCAGGTGCAGCACAACCCCTGTCCCTCCCAGACAAAGGTCACCCTGAAAGGCCTTGGACAACTTCAGAGCACAAAAGCTGGGACACAAACCCTTGGCTCAGCAAAAGCTGCTCTGCTGTTACCAGACTGCTGGTGAGATTTATTAAGAGTCATCATAAAAATACGACTGCATGACTAAATACACCTAATATTGATATTTTTGCTTGTTCACTTCCTGTTTTGGAGGAAGACAAAGAAGAAAATGGTGACATCAAAGCCAGTTTCTCACTAATCAAAGTACCTACAGTGCATATTCTGTGAAACTTCCTCAGAGACCGATGAACCTACACTAAGGTTGGCCAAAATTACCTCAGTAATGTTTTATTCAAATACTGTAAAGCAAGTAGTTAAAAATCTTCCTTAATTACATGCATATGTTATTTTTGTAAATGATGCAACACCAGGACACCAGTGACACCAGGAATGAAGAACTGCCATGCACCACGTTCTCTTCTTGGCACCACCAACCTGCACCTGAAGCAAGAACCAGAGTCACTCCCCTTCCCACGGGGCTGCTCCCAAATGGCAAAGAAATTCCAGTTACAGATTTAGAGATGCACTGAGGAGAAGCAACAGCAACGTTTTTGATGAGCAGGCACTGCTGCTCAAGCTGCACCAGCTCACACGTGGATGTTGAGCATTACAAGAAACAAATGTTCATTCTGAAGTGAGTTTGTCTAAAGGTTAGAAGTGGTTAGTCAGGCCCAGTGGATTTTCTGCAGCTCAGATAACATAATTACTGCGTGACACAGGCAGTGAGGACGAGCACAATAAATGCATTTTAAATCCCTATTTAATAGTTACTTGGAAAGTCAGACCAGCCACAAAAAACACCTTCCCTTGCAATGCTTTTTCCCTCCTGTTCTTCAAAAATCCAAACACACTGATGTAAAATGTTGGAATGAGATACAAACAACAGCTTTCCAAAGCAGAGCAAAGGGGAAGAGTAAAAGCATTTGAACTCTTAATGCTGCCTGAGACATTCAAGCAAGAGCCACTTAACCTCTCTGTGTCTTCTCTCCACACTAAAATGGATATAAATTCCAGTCTGCACCAGGCAGATGTGTGATAAATGATCTCAGATACTGCACAAGCACTACAAGCTACTAAAAAGCTGCTTTAATCACTAAAAAGGGCAGAATCCCAAGAGTTTAACTGAGGGAAGGTGGAATTAATCCGCCCTGGCTGCTAAAAACTGACCAATTAACATCATCTGGAATTAACTGGACACAGAAACACCACCAAAATCACAATAGCAACGTGCAAATCCTCGCTGCCACCAGGATGAGCAGCAGCAACACCACCGAAAAGCCTCAAATATTTAATTTGAATGCATGAAATTATTTATTCTAGTTCGCAGGTTACCAGCAAAAAAAAACGCCAAACCAGCCAAAACAGGGCAAGAGGACCACAACACATCCACAGCTCTGAAAATCAAAACAGGAAACACAGTATTGCATAAGCAGGAAGAAAAAAACCCAGAGGATAAAAAGGTCAGTTGAGGTGAAGGGTCAAGAAACCTTGAGCTCCTCTGACTGAAGAATCTCTCTCTGGTAGGATTGGTGCTTTTCCCCCCAGAAACACAAGCATCAAAATGCCCACAATGCTCCACAAACACACACAGAAAATCCAATGACACCACTTGATGAAAACCAACCTGCTAAAAAAGACAAAATCCCCCCCCCAGCCCTGCAGATCTCAAGCACACAAAGCAAGCAACAATTTGCAACCATCAGCATAACACTGCATTTATTCTTTACTAAAAATAAGCAAACCTGAACTGGAATAAAACAGGCAACTTGCTCAGCCTTCAGAAAGCGAGGAAAATTCACCTGTCTCGAGCAGCTCAGGTTTGCAGGATTCTAATATTTTGATTTTTAAGTGACAATTTTAAAGGTTCGATATCAAACTCACAGGGCATATAATTCTCTAACCAGACAATTATCTTCCCTGTAATCACTCGCTCAATATTTCCCCCAGGAATCTTCATCCTAGTTATACATGGAAATTTTATTACTTTTTTCATTAGTCTTTATTGTGACTTAATGGCTGCAGTTATGAAGTTGTCAAGAATTGCAGCAATTACTAAAAAAAGCTGCTAAAAGAGGTAAAATGAGCAAGTGAACATAAAGAATGTTTGGGAACAGCCCCAAACAGGCACAACAAACTGCAATTGGGATAAATGAACCAGCTATGAGTAAAAAGTCGACCTCCACACCCACACAGCTCTGCCAAAAGGGAATCCACTGGGGAATATTTTGGGCAAAAACACAGACAAAAAAAAAAAAAAAAAATCCTGCCTCCCCTAAGGAAAAAATTAATCCACTCTTAAGGAATCTTTCACAGCTGGAGTATCAAAAATGACACCACTGGATTTCCACAGAGCACCTCACTAAAGACCTGCCAGTCTTCTCATGTCGTTTACCAACAACAGGAATTTAAGGATAACACCAGAGTTTTGGGATTTAAAAAAAATAAATGGAATTATTCAATCCAGCTGTACTTTTTTTTTCCTCCTACCTATTCTTTGGTTTTGGTAGCAGGGGCTCATCCTGGGGATAAAGCTCTCCTTGGTTTGTCAGATTTAAAGCATATCAGAGGTTTAACATCTCCTGTGAGGGGAGTGGAAGGAGATTTAGTCATTCCAAAAGGATTGGCCAGTTCTCTGGAACACCAGCACTTCGCATTTATGTGATGCTTTTAATCTTCAAAGAGCTCCCTCCTCCCAGCTCCCATTCCCAAAGGAATGGCAGCATTCCCAGCCTGGTTTATCCCTCTGGATCTCCAGCAGGACACACGCTGGCACTGCTGGGATTATGGTGCCTGCAAAGCAAAGCTCCTCAGCACGGGTTTGGGGACAGCCCTCCCAGGAAACTTAACAGCCAGGGGAATAATGACAACAGGGTAATAATCCTCCCACCATCTGAGCATATAAATCTTATTGGCTCTATTTTATATCCTCAGGAATTAAAGGAATCCTGGTCCAACCCTGGGAGCCACGGAAAGAAGCTGAACATTCCCAAACCTCTGCAGAGCAGCAAAGGCAATTTTACCACTGGCATCAGGGGCAATCCGAGCACAATGGACTGGGATATCAGGGACAAAAGTAATTCCTGTTACCAATTAAAGAATTAGTGAACTCATTCTCAGGGATGGAGGGAAGCAATTCCCAGCCCTGGGTCATCCCAGGATGGCACCTTTCTCCCTCAGGAGTTCCTGTCCTTTGGTAGAGGGGAAAAGAGGGGCAAGTTTGAAGTGGTTTTAAACAGAGCACAAGTGATCTTGCAGCAACCACTGAGAACTGAACTCCCCTCCAAAAGACAGAAACATCAACTAAAAATAATCAGGAGTGTGTGGGAAGCCCTAAAAGCAACCCTGTCTGGGATGTCTGTCTGCACCTGAGTTCCCAACCTTTTCATTCCCTAATTTTCTTTCCACTGCTGTTTTCTGCACAGTTGTCATGGTTTGTCCATGATTTCCCAGGAGATCATTTTAGCTTTCAATCTTTTCAGCATTTTTAATTAATATTTAGTCCTCTTTAGATGAGAAGTTAAACTCTGCTCTTCTGAGCTGTCCCTTCACCAGTTTTCCTGGCAAACACACTGGAAGTTTGGATTGTTAGAGGTGAGCAGAGCATCTTCTGTCACAATCCAAAAAAGCTGCTCCCACTTTATTACCACCATGAAAAAATCATGTAGACATTTATGCTTGTTAAGATTCACAAAATTACAATATAGAACTCATTTCCAAGAAATAAACAGCCTGTTAAAATGAAAGGCAAATGCCAACTATGTAAATGCAAACACCACATAAGGACCTCGCTACAAAATAAATCATAATATAACAAATATTTCATATCCTGCCTCCCAGCAGTGCCAAAAACACTAAGGGCAGCTGTAATAGGAATTGTTCTTTAAATAAAACAAATATAATCTGAGCCTGAAAGTTAAACACAACCTGCAACTTGTGCACAGGAAGGCAGAGCTTCCCATCACCTTTAGTGAGGATGAGAGGCAAGGAAGGGGCTCTGGTTTGGGGTTGCTGGTGTAGTTTGGATCAAACACTCACTCCACTGTTTCCCTCTGGCAGCTAAAAGAGCCAAGCCTAGTAAAGCACAGCACTTAAATACTGTGACAAGAATAATAAAAGATTCAGATAATATTTACACACTGCTGCATCCTCATTTCTGAAGTCAGAAGAAAAGCATTACTCGCTTGCAAGTCGAGTGCTGTGGCACAAACACACTCCATGTGTGTATCCAGGTGCCAGTCAAAGGCTCTGTACTTTGAGCCTTCCCACTCCCAGCTCCTGGGGACACATCTGTCCCAAATACAACCTCAAACTCAGGTGCAAAGGGAGT
The DNA here is from genome assembly GCF_003945725.1 of Corapipo altera. Taxonomy (NCBI): domain Eukaryota; kingdom Metazoa; phylum Chordata; class Aves; order Passeriformes; family Pipridae; genus Corapipo; species Corapipo altera. The sequence goes on along the minus strand of NW_020884935.1, from coordinate 2,739,610 downwards.
TATTGCAGTGCCAGGTCACAGATTGATGCCTCCTGTTGCACTGGTGAAAACACACAACGAGTCTGCTGCACAACCTGTGAGGGGCTGAACAGCAACAGCAGAACCTCCCAGGGAGACACCGGCCTGGAGAGCCAAGAAATAAAATCAAAACTATCATGGGGGTAGTTCTGGGAGAGCACCAGGAACTGAATGAGGGGTTTAATCCCTATTTCCAAACCATTTCCATCTCCTGTTAAGAGAATTCTCAATTAACATCCGACCGTTCGTATTTAGAATTATCCTGAAAGACTCCAGACCAGTTTTACATCACAAAATTTATGTCTAAAGATATTCAGCCTTGGATGTAGATTATTCCCAAGGTCCTCCAGTGGGAAGAATGAGGCAGCCCATTTAGACCCAGCCTGTGACAGCTGCATGGGAACCCAGCTCCCAGTCATCCCACTGCTCAGAGGGATGGGATGACACAGGAACACACTGCCCATTGTTCCTCGGGAACAGAAAAGGGATTAGAGCCACTTCACCCCCCAGAGCTCCAGTGCCCTCAGCAGCACCAGCAGCTGGAACCTCTCCCCGAGTCCCTGCAGAGACTCACAAGATCTCCTCAAGGACATCCCAGGCTCCGGGAGCAGCAGCACATTCACATCATAAATTATCAACATTTTATAGGAGTCTATATTTACCAAACATTTTACAGTCTGCTTTTTAACCTCCCTCCCTGTGACACTCTGGCTCCTGCACATCTTTAGCCCACGTTCTGCACTGGAATTCCTGTGGTTCCTTCTCCTCTGATCTATCACTGCAATCTCCTCATTATTTAAAGAGCAAGATCAGTTCTCACAAGACATTCACACCACTGTTCTTCAAACAAGGTGATTAGATTTGTTAATGGCAAAAAGATCAATTACAGTTCTTCAGGAAAAGAAAAAATAATGCTCTTTGCTGCAAGATTGGAAAGCAGAGACCAAAAAGTTCTTACATTAGTTTTCCACTGATAAGAACCTTCACTAAGATCCTCACAGGACACAGCCCAGGCTGTCCTGACTGCTCCAACTGCTCATCAGGATTTATCCCAAAGCACTGCTGCTGAATTCAGCTTGTGCCAAGTGCAAAGCCACTCTTTCAATTTTCACACTAAAATCCAGGATTTAACCGTATCACATCACCAGGGAAAACGTGCTAAAAATCTCCTTTACAAGACTAGAAAATTTCCAGTGCAGAGGAAGATTTTGGTTCTGGGTAACACCTAAAAGCCAGAAACAGGGATTGAAAAGAAGTGCTTCTTCAGCCCAAAATACACTCGTGATGCCACATTCAAGTTCATTTTTAGAACAAATTCAATCTGCAAAACTCGAGTTCTCATAATTACTATCCCAATACTTTCAGTTCTTTTTCTCCACATCCACACAGACTTATTCAATCTGGCTCTTCCTGTTCTGTTTAGGGTTCTGTGTTTCTTCCACCTTTTTTTTTTATTTTATTCATTCAAGGTCTCAGAATTTTAAAAGAACAAATTTTGCAAACTAATGGAGTAAAACTGATGGTTTAAAACAATTCCAGTGACTGAAGGGAACCCGCAAGGAAACCAGAGAGGGAACTGTAGTGGCAGGACACAGAGAAATGGGTTCAAACTGAAAGAGGGGAAATTTAGGTTAAATAGGTTAAATATACAGTGGGATATTGGGAAGAAATTCCTCCCTGTGAGGGGGATGAGTTCCTGGCACAGGTTGCCCAGAGAAGCTGTGGCTGCCCCATCCCTGGAATGTCCAAGGCCAGGTTGGACAGGGCTTGGAGCAACCTGGGTTAGGGGAAGGTGTCCCATGGCAGGGACTGGGTGATCTTTAAGGTCCCTTCCAACCCAAACCATTCTGGGATTTTAACTGTCAAAAAAATCCAACTAAATCAGCCTTGGGATTGTAGAATCCCCCTGGGACAGCAGCATCTACCTGCTCAAATACTGCAGCTGAGGATTTTGCTGCCCCAGGACAGTCCCTGGGCACTGCCCTTCTCCCTGGGTTTGAGATGAGGAACACCAAGGCAAAACACACAGAAACAGAAGCACACATTCTGTATTAAATACTTCACATGAAATTAAACTGTGACAACTGAAAGACCAGCTTACAGAGATAGTTATAATGTGAATAAAACCGCTGCTCTTGAGGAAGAATTCAGAAGGGCCTGTAAGAGGGTTTATTTTTAAAGGATGAAGCATGTATTTTTTATACAGAATGCAATTATCTCTTATTTTGGCCTGCTGACATTGCTTCTCATAACTCCTGGGTCTAATTCAGACTCTAAACTAAGTGAAACAGCTTTCAAAGGCTTTGGACATTTTAAAAAAATCCTCAAAATAAGTGTTATCCATCCCTTTTGCCTTTGTAGTTGTGCTGCACTGATGCTGCTGTGGCTGCTCCCTCCAGACCAGCTCCCACTGCCTGTCCCTGTCCCTGCAGGAACCCGACCAGAAGGAAGCCAAATCTCATTTTAAGGTACAGAACGTCTCAGTGCCTATTTAAAACCACTGGAAAAGTCAGAAGTGCAGTGTCTGACACAGGCAGACGTGATTCCTGCCCGGCTGGGTCTGTCTGCTGCTCCCCATCACCAGGAAGGGGCTGATCCCCCTGGTTCCAGCAGCATCCCTGTCCCAGGAACTCTGCCCTGCAGTGCATTCCACCTCAGAGCACATCCAGGTAATTAACACCATCATTAACACCTCAGTTCGCCCCAAATACACCCCACGGTGAGCACGGCTCCTGTCATTCCCATGGGATGGGAGAGCTTCGTTCTGGGTTAAAAGGAGGATTTAAAGTCATTCCCATGGGATGGGAGAGGTTTGTTCCGTGTTAAAAGGAGGAGGGAAAGGAGGATTCAAACCCCCTGGAGCTCAGGGAATGTCACTGGATCTGCCAGGTGACAGGGATCACCTCAGGGCAGGCAGGGGTTCAGGGAAGTCACTATTTCAGTGCTTGCACCATTTTTACAGTAACTAATGAAATAAATAAACACCAGTCCTTCCAAACTGCCTCATTATCCCTTGTCCAAACCTTGCTCAGCCCACATCCTCTTTTACTCAACTCCAAATAAAGGCCTCGTTGCAAATGTTGGTGGATTTTTAACAGAAAGTCATTTTGTTAAATGAGTTGTTTAATAAAGAATCTCACATCTCTATCTCCTAGAACTCAGGCACATATAATAAAGTAATACACTAAAATAATTAAGGGAATTTTTTTTAAATTGCCATTATAATGAATGACTTAATGGTCTACACAGATTATAAGTTGCAGCAGTTTTTAAAGCAGATTTGGTGACCCCACTACAAAACCCATATGCAGATACACTTTGTGTTAAACCACGATGTGAACCCGGGTTACACCCATCAAAAATCAGAAATCCAGGAGCTTTCACACCAGTTTAATAAAACAGCATTTAAAAGGGATGCACTTTCCAAACATGTCCCCACCTATAGGGGCTACATCGGCTGAAGACAAGCCCATAAAAAAAAAAAAAAACCACTTCTCAGAGGGGTTAGAATTCATCAGGTAAAAAAGAAATGCCAGGTATTATTACCCAGCTAAGCTGGAAATACTGAAGCTCCACAGACCCAGCCACCACTACCAAAGGTGAGGTGTCCCTGAAGAAATCACAAAAGAAAATGGGCATTAGGATTCTGCCACTCTTTAGGTGAGCAGGGGATTTTTATTCCAGTAAGTGCCAGCAATAATCCAGCATTCAAAGTTTTGTGAATTGGACCCTTTCAAACTCTCAGGCAGAATCTACCTTAATGGGTTTTTCTTCTACATTCATCTTTGCCCAAAGGCTTCATTGTCTCATTATGTAAACGACCTTTTCATATGAAAATTAAATGTTAAAGATGCTTTTTGTAGTTCTTCAATACTGCAAATATCACATGGACATTCACAATAATTCAGACTAAGTGTAACATAAAGAAAAAGCACCTGCTTCAAGCAATAGAACAAATTAAGAAATAACTTGTTTTTAAAAGACTTAAAAATTGGAAGCCTTAATTAGAATTAACCTCCAGAACTTTCTTTCCTGCACAGAAACTCAAACTAAGAAAGGCTTTAAAGGAGGCCTTTAAGAGCCCTAAAAACCAACTGGGTAGTTCTGGTTTGCATCATCAGTCTTTGAAATAACTGCAGTCAGTGGAAAGAAACAATTCCAGTATTTGAAAACACATCACTTACTCTACCCCTCCTCCCTTGGTTTTCTGTGTGCTCACTGTATTTGGAATTTCTTCTTGGACCAAAAGAGAGCAGGATTATTTTAATAATAATTAATAAGTCACACAGAAGCCATAAGAGCTCAAGGACTCCCCAGAGAGCAAGTGATTCACGTGAACGTGTGAATTCACAACCCACCCAAAAATACACTCCCTTTTCAGAAGATGTTGTCATTTTTAAGATTTGGTAACACCTGATTTTTTTAAATACAGAGGAATCCCAGCCAGCCCCACCTCAAAGCAGAGTTCTACAATAACCTGGATTTCCAGAATGCAGACACCTCCTGCCTCCCCTCCCCACATCATTGCTGGTTCCACCTTCCCTTCCCTTCCCACAAAGCCTGTCAGCCCTTCACAGGCCCGTTTGCTGAATCTGATTTCATCTTTTTTGAGTACTACAGAACTGAATGCTTTACTTATTTTATGAAAGGAGACAGTGCAGAGCAGAGCAAAGGGTGAGGGTTGTTTTACTCCTTCCTCTCATAGAGCCAGGAGCCAGAAAGCCTCAGACTGTTGAGTCAAGTAAACAGGATTCAAAGTAGCCCCCTCTTATTTTCTTTCTTTCACATTTCATTAGAGATGCTTCATCTCATTCTGAAAGACTCCCCAGTTTCTATTTTTGTCTTTTTTTTTTCTTCTCTGCAGGACACTGTCAGGTAGATTTAGGGCTTCATCAAAACAAGGCTTTACCAAATTCAAAACAAACACAAATATTCCACAGGATAATCTATCAGGTTGGAAAGTATCTCAGGAGGTCACTCAGTTCAACCTTGTGCTTGAAACTGGGTCAAGGCTGAACTCAAACCAGCTTCTGAAGGGCTTTGTCCAGGCAGAGCTTGAAAACCTCCAAGGATAAAAGTTCAAACAACTTTCCCTGGGCTTGTATATTTAAAAAAAAAAAAAAAAAAAAGAAAAAAAAGGAAAAGAAATCAAAAAAAAGGTCTGGTGTTACAGTAGGAAAAACCAAAATGACTAGAAAGAGGTTTCCATGAAAATAATTGATCTCATTGGTTAAAATACAGGAAATAAAGCACAACAATCTCAGGGGGTCTGTGAGAGCTGTGAGATATACAGGCACAGAATCTATAAAACAACTGAATGTTGTCAGCACTGAGCTTTAGCCTATATCAAGATAAGAAAATATATTAAGTATAGAATAGGCTGATAGTGGTCTTTTCACTTACATTAAGATGTTTCACACTCAAAATGAGGATTTGTTCAGCTTATCCTTTAACCTCCAGCCCCATGGCTGGAATGGTATCTGTTTACACTCCTTTGGCAGCTTTCCTGACCACTTTGATTGGAATCTCTGCAACATGCTGACAGGACAAAACTGCAGCTAATCTGTGAGACTGCTAGTATGTAGAGACATGATTCACCTGTGAGGGGAGAAACCAGAGGATTCCCAACATAGTAAATGTTCAGTAAGAATCATATTTCAAGTTTTGAGGGTTTTTTTTTTCTTTAAGATGTTCAGCTTCTTTTTATTTATGAAATGCCTACACTCACAAATGCTCTTTTCTCAGACTTTGCATCACTGTGTGCACATCCAGCATCTGAGCACTCACCAAGGTTCTGCCATGCTTGGAACAGCTGGGCTTGGGAACCACCTAAGAATTACTAAAAACCTACCAAAAGGTATGAAATTGGCTCCCACAGAACCACAGCACTGCCAGAAGCCCGAGCAGAAGGCAACATTTTCCTCTAATTCCTAAGTTTTCAACTGGCATTTCATAAAGAACCTCCAAAGCCCACAGAAGGCATCTCAGGGAAGGAACCTCAGTGTCAGTTGATTTAAGTTCACCACACAAATGTTCCTCATTTCCAGCAGGAAAGAACTTGGGTAGTTCTAAGTGAGAGGCTGAAAACCCCCGAGGACACTTCTCTAAACTTGGAACGTGAAGTAAAGGAAGAGAAAGTGGTCAGTGCAACTTGGCAGATGAAGAATTACAGATAAAACCCCCCTCTCTTCCAGCAGATCAAGGGCAGCCCTGGGGAGAAGGATTTGGGGGGGAAGGCTGGACCTGCCCCAGCCCTAGAAACCCTCCATGCCCTGGGCTGATCCCCCAGCAGGGGGGGATTGTGCCCCTCTGCCCCCTCAGCTGAGACCCCCCTGCAGAGCTGCTCCAGCCCTGGGAACAGCACAGCGAGGACGTGGAGCTGCTGGAGAGAGTCCAGAGGAGGCACCAAGAGGATCAGAGGGCTGGAGCAGCTCTGCTGGGAGGAAAGGCTGGGAGAGGTGGGATTGTTCAGCCTGGAGAAGAGAAGGATCTGGAGAGACCTAACTGTGGCCTTCCAGGACCTGGAGGAGCTACAGGAAAGATGGAGAGGGACTATTTCCAAGGGCCTGGAGTGGCAGGGGGAACGGCTTCACACTGACAGAGTAGGTTTAGATTAGATATTAGGAAATAATTCTTCCCTGGGAGGGTGGGGAGGCCCTGGCACAGGTTGCCCAGAGAAGCTGTGGCTGCCCCTGGATCCCTGGAAGTGTCCAAGGCCAGGCTGGATGGGGCTTGGAGCAACCTGGGCTGGTGGGAGGTGTCCCTGCCCATGGCAGGGGGTTGGAATTACGTGATCTTCCCACCCAAACCATTCTGTGATTCTACAAAAAGCAGCCTCTTTTCATCAGTTTGTGGCAGTTTAAGTCCCCAAGTCACTCCCCCTGGTAGTCCATGCCCAGCAGAGCCTGCTGAGGGTGCCCTCCCAAAACAAGCATCACAGCTGAATGCCAAGGTTGTGAAATAATTACTGCCCTGTGAATTTGAGCAGCTACTTGCAGCTCTGCAGCTTTATAAACAGGAAGTGTGAAGCTGTGCATTCATACCTGCTTTCATCATATGACAGAGCCCTAAAGCCATCAAATACTGGCTGGCATAACAAGCCTGGCTGTATAATCTAGACTGTCTCCACAGTGGCTCCTATTCATCCTGATAGCTGGAAAAAAAAAAGGCTAAGAGAGATCTGGGCATTTTCATCACATGTCTCTGAAACTCAGAGCTCCACAAACAGAAAGACACAGGTTTATCCCCCTAAAAACCAACACATTCTGAAGAACCCTCACCTCCCCATAATATTCAAGTACCACTTTTCAGTTATGATAGAAAATAAAGTAGAACAACTTCCTTCTTGGAACACAGAGAGAAGAGAATAAAGCACTAAAATGGTTCCCTGATCATTTTGCCTAAAAACACGTCTGGGATTTCAGAAGTTAATTTTATAATCTGGAGTAATAAAAAGTGGTTTTCCATGGGCTCAAGGGCTGAGTCCATGGATTTGTCACCACGCTGAGATGGACAACCTCAAATAGATGATTATATATTTGCACAAGTTCTCCATCATCCCCCTGTCAGATTTATTACATCTGTACCGGAGGATGTTAATGATCAGACACCAGATATATTTGCCTTGATTTAAATAAAACAAATGTAGCTATTTTTCAAATTCAATCAAGGCACAAGAGGTCATTAACAAGATTTATCCTCTGCCCATCACACAGCATTAGTCATTACTGGCACACACACTAAAACCAACCTTCTTGTGGATTAAAGTGGGTTTTCACTGCTTTGATGGGCTCGGAGTCCTCCAACCTGTACCACCTTCGAGATGCACAATGAGGAGGGAAAACTGCCTTCAAAAATGACTATTTCATGAGCCCTCCAGAGGCAAAACCTGTGGAATTGATACACCTGCCAGTTTTGCCTCACCATTAGCCAGCACTTCACATTTCTGAACGACAGCACTGGTTTTGTGTTTTCTTTTTTGCTCTTTTTTCTCCCCGTGCACAAAACCAAACCCAGTGAAATGGATTCAGCAGCAGCCTCTCATCCCTCCAAGCCCCTCACTCCCTGACCACGCTGATGCTGGGGCACTTCCCTTTCTCCCACCCTGCACACAAAAATTCCACCTTGCTTCAAGCAGAAGGAAAACTCTGCCTTCCCCCCCGGCCCAAATCTGACAGATCCATGATTATTCATTGACATTCCTTGTGTTTCAGCCCTTACCTGACTCAATATTTGGCACAGATAAGCTGGAACTGGCCTGAGTTAGATCTGCTCTAAGTAGCATTCACAGAAAATTTGGCCACACGTTCTATAGTTTCATAATTTTCAAGCACCTTCATGGATTTCTGTTCAGTCTGTGATTATCCTCCAAAAGTTACTGAGGCAGAACACATTAGGAGTCACTGGAAAATACAGTCCTTAGGGATCTCACATAAACTGGCCACCAACACCACACAGACATCCCTTTCCTGGAGAATTCCTGGAGAATTATTAAAATATTCTATGGACAACACAGGGCAGGAGCTGCTGGGATAATACAGCAGTAATAAAATACAATAGTATTGGAGATAATAAAAAAAGTCATAAAAAGTTCTTCCTTTTATAAAGTTTTAGTGGCCCAACAACTGCACTTTAAGGAACTGGGTGTCAAGACTGGCAGCAGAACAACTAAAAATAAGGCAGATTTTAGAGCACCACCTCCTTGGCCCAAGGCAAGGCCTAACACCAAGCAATTCCCAGACATCCTGATGGACAGAGGGGCAGGAGAGGAGTGGAGATGTTGGAAAAGGCACCAAACCAAGACAGGACCCTGCCTGACTTGCAGCACTGCCCTGGGAAGAAAATTGCTGTTGGAGCTCAGGACGGAGCAAAAAGCAACAAACTCACCAACCACACAACCAGTTTGTGCCATCATGAATTTAGTTTGATACGATAACCAACAGTTTGATGCTCAGTTTGGAACACAGCACTTCTTACTTCACCTCCTCCCAAAGAATCCCTCCTGGGAAGGAGCTCTGCAGGCCCAGGGAGAGCTCTCCCCACACCCTTCCCACAGCAGCACCCAAAGCAGCCCCTCTGGCTACTGGAAATAAATGACCACGAGTGGGAAAATTCATAAAAAGAGATGGCTGAAAGAGCATCCCTTCCCTTCCACTCCCAAACTGCACAACCAGGCCTGGATTTCAGCGAGACCAACGTGGCTCCCTGTGGACCTGCACTGGTGGACACAAGACAAGTCCAGGGTGCCCATCCTGAGAAAAATAACCCAGCAGTACAACCTCATGTTCCGGGGTGGGAAAGGCCACCACCAGCAGCCTGCTGTCACACTTTCATCTCCTCCAACAGAAGTTACATTTTAGCTACAGTTATTTATATTGTGAGCCTTTAACCACAGCAAGTCTCCTCACCTTCCCAACCTTTGCTTGCTCCCAAAATGGAATTGCAGTAAGTAAAGCTGCTGGTCGTGATTTTCTGAAGCAGCATTTATCCAGATGTTCTGAACAACTGAAATTAAAACTGGTGCCTCAAAAATATGATCACCACATTCTGAATGATCACTCCAAGCACGGGTAACCACTGCTGATCACCCAGAAAGAATTCAGAACCTGCACAACATCACCTAATACAAGACTTTCTCAGCATTTATCTACCAGACACCAAGGTTAGAGAAGGCAGATCTAATCAGAGATAAATACATTTGGCTTTCTTTTTTTTTAATGTTTGTGTTTATCAATTATCTCTGTTTGTGTCCACAGAAATGCCCCAAGTATCAGGACAGTTCTGTGCAAGTAAGAATGGTCTAACAAATAATGTTTTGATAACCAGCCTTTTTTATACATACAATGATTCACTGGTTAAGTAAACAACATAGTTATTTAGCAAAACATCGATTTATAACAGAGTGCCTAAAACAACCTTTCTGTTCTCCTACAGAAAAACAGTATTAAATGTCTCATATAGAGAAGAATAACATGAAATAAAATAACAACAAAGGAAAACATCATATTCGCTGCGCAGGAATAATTTCAAATAACTTTTTAACAGCTCAGTCTCATTAATTACGGAACATCCAGAGCCACTTAAGAGTTTGAAGCATTTAAATCTCACGTTAAAATTCAAACCACTCGTTTTTTCTTATTTATGAACTTTGAAATACACATTTTGACCAAAATGAACGCATTTTCCACCTAAGAGCTTATTTCAAACTCTTCCTGGCATATTCAACTTCACACCTCTACCATTTGTGACTCCAGCTCTTCTAAAAATACAAGCACCAAAGCTTTTAAAGACTTCCTATACTTTCACTAGCAGTGAAATTCTTCAGGGCTGTTACGTTTAAAATATGTAACGTGGGTTTGAGTCACATATTTGTTTCTCCTCCTTGACAGTACAGTTGCTCCATCTCCTACCGACATGGCATCCCCTCAGAGGCCCCACCAGAAAAAAACAAAACAAAACAAAACAAAACAAAAAAAAAAACACCCAGAAAACATTTCTTAAAAATTCCCTTTGACATCAATTTGTTTCTCTTTCAATTAACACCCAGCGGTTCCACCCAGCTCTCCCTTATCGCTCCTGGCGTGCCTCTCACAGAAAGGGCAGCCATAGATTGGCCTGAGCTCGTGGATTTTTATCGAGGCTTTCCGTATCAAACAGGTGAGCTGCTTTACCTGCACTGCACCCCGGGAACGCACGACGGGGCAACAACCACAAACACCTGCCCTGCCTGCAAACCATCCGCCGCCGAAAATCCCCGTCCCTCTTTGTCCTTGGACTTGGCTATCACTTCCAGAGCCAGGGAGCTGCCAGGGTGTAGCTGCTGTCGCCTTGGAGCCCTGCAGCTGCGAGCGTTCACCATTCAGCTTGTTTATGTTTTCCCCTCGCTGCGTTCCTCTTTAAATTCTCCGGGAGGGCTCTGGAAACGGGGCTGGAACAGCGACGCGGATCCCAAAAAACCCCGCACGCGCCACATCCACCTCCCCACCCCGGCGGCTGCAGATGCGCGATCCCCGGGCACGGGGGGAAGTAAACACGAGGGATGGGAGAGCCGGGAGCTGACAGACAGCCCTGTCACACCGGGATGGCAGCATTTCCCGATTTATCCAGGGGGAGAGAGCCGGCGAAGCGGCAGGGAAAGGGAAAGGCCGGGCCGAGGGCGGCGGGAGGGTCCTGGCGGTGGGGACGGG
>NW_020884935.1:2727675-2728006 GCF_003945725.1 Corapipo altera | reverse complement strand
GGGGCGGGGCCTCCCGGGGGGGGCGGGGGGAGGAGGCGGCCGCGCGCCCGCCCCGCAGCCTCCTCCATGCCGGGTCACGTGGGCCCGGCGAGTGAGGGGAGTGGCGGGCGGGGGGGGGGGGGCGCCCTCACACACACACACACCACCCACCCGCACAGCCGCCCTGCCCCGTCCCCGCCGCGCCCTCACCCCTCCGCAGCGCCTCGTCGTAGCCGAGGAAGCCGATGCGGGACTCCTTGGCGCCCATGGTGCCGCTCAGTCCATGGCCGCGGCGGCGGCGCCCGGCGGAGCCGCTACCGACGGACGGGGCGGGGAGGGGCGGGGGGGGGGG
>NW_020884935.1:2674834-2727575 GCF_003945725.1 Corapipo altera | reverse complement strand
CGGGAGGAATGGTCTCAGTACGCTGTGGGAGGGTGAGCTCCCTCCAAACCTTACCGGGACCCTCAGACAGCTCAAACCTCACACGGGGACCAGCCCCTTGAACCTCACAAGGAACTGGGCCCTCAGCCCTTCAAACTTCACAGGGGGATCAGCCCTTCATCCCCCTCAGACCTCGCGGGGAGATCAGCCCTTCATCCTCCTCAAACCCCACAGCCCTTCAGCCCATCAAACCTCACAGGGAACTGGACCCTCAGCCCTTCAGCCCATCCTCACAGGGGTTGGTGGTTCTTCTCAAAAAGTCCTCTAAGGAGCAGGGCTGCGACCACAGGGTGACAGTAGGAGTTTCCCATTCCATTAAAATGTCTTTGCCGCTGTCTGAAACAGAAACTCGGGCTGAATGGTAAAAGGATCAAAACCCCCTCTGCCCTTTGCTGTTCTCCAGCGTGTTTGCTTTTAGTATTCAGCCCAGCACTGACACAGAATGGGAGGATTTCCCAAATGGCTTTGTTACAACATTAAGCCTGGTAACCTACCCTGGGTCGCTCCTGAGCAGAAAATAAGGAGCTTGAAAGAAAAACATTGATTTCCAAGGGCGGCTTGTTCCAAGGATTGTTCCTGCACTGAAACAAAGCCTGTGAAAACACCAGTGGCCAGTCATTCCCCAAGTTACTGTTTCCACAGGGAATGATCTTGCCACATCAGAGCTGCAGAAAGGTCACGCCGAAGTTACTTTCTCGCTGATGTAAGTCCATGCGTAGGTATTTTTATAGCAAACATTCCAGACAAATTTCATATCTGATATGCAAAGCCAAGAATGCTGCTTGCAGAGACAGGGAGCTCGAAGGCCAAATTTCTCCTCATGTGACCCAAGTGCAAAGACACAACAAATGAAATAAGCTTCATATAAAGCCTCCTTATATATTTTTTTTTTCCCTGAACTGTTTATTATCTTAGATTTGTGACACACAATTATTCGAGAAAAAAATCTGCTACTTTTGCCTCTCTGGAATATATAGACTATGAGGATGAGGGGGGAAGGCTTAAGTGATTTTTAAAAATATAAATGAAACTAGTGGAAACATATTTCACCCACCAGCCATTATGCATTTATCATTTAAAGAGTGAAGGTAAGAAAAAAGGTAAATGTAAAGGTAGGAATGAGAGGATTTAAGCTCCCTTGATGTATGTCCTCTTATTTCCATGTTACCTTTACATATCTCAATAAAGACCTTTACACATCTCTTCTTGATATTGTCCTCCAACAAGTAGCTTTCAATTTAGATAAAGTCTTTAAAATATTTGAGAGAATGAATTCAACAAACATGGCAACATGTCAGTCAGAAGCATAAGCTGGCAGTACCAGAAACAGCTGGAGAAGTCTGTTTTATCTTGTGATCAGGTGAAGTATTCCAAACCCCAACGATGGCATTCCTTGTCCCTGCTCCATTTGTGATGGATCACCCTCTGGAAGTATTGCAGCTGAGGAGCTGTGGTTTAACTCCTGACTCTGCTGTCACATTCCTGTGTGACCTCCCATCTAGGAATGATCTTTTCATGGTGTGGTTTCTCCTCTGAGTTACAGGGATAACAACAGAGAGCCACTGGACCTGGAACTCTGCCAGGCCTGTTCCATCCAGACAGCAGTGAGGGACCCTGCCAGGACAACCCTGACCTGATGCTTCTGCAGCCCCCACAGTTTAACTGTGCTGCATCTCCTGGTGCAACAGGGTGAGCAACCAACAGCCCTTTCTGTGCATGAACAGAAACCCGTCCATCCCTTTTCAGCTCCCAGAAACCCTTGACAAATTTCTAGTTGATCTTCTCTAAAAAAACCTTTTCTAGTTGCTCTTCTCTAAAGTGCATCACTCCCCCAATTTCTTCACAAACTCCCTTTGGGCCAGTTTCAGCTCCCTTTTTCGAGTATGGATAACCAGAATTTTATTCCATTTTCAGCTGAGGCCTCACCAGCACTTTGCCAAGTTATTCCATTTTTTTCTGTTAGGTCATGACAGGACCCCTATTTGTAGCATGAACAAACCTTACTCTCAGGCAGCAGAGATTACTAGGCAGTATTGAGGGTTTAGTGACAACTGGTTCCCTTGCTAAATCAGGAAAAAAACGAATGGTTAAAATTATAATTACAAATCAGATCCTGCCACCAGCCTAAAGTCCCAAGCAGCTGACTTGGTACAAATGAGGAAGCAGAAACCTCTAGTGAGGAGTTCCTTCCTCTAGAGGAAGGAAAAGGGATTGATGGTTCATAATAATGGTTAGCATTTCATATTAAAAAATAAAAAAACTCCAGAATGCTTAAAAAAATATGTGTTTCCTTCAAACTTGCTGCTTTTCCCAGTTTCCAAGACTCACCCTGCATTATTGTACCACATTCTAAAAGAGCCCAACCAAAGGGACACCTCTGACATCCCAGAGATACAAACCATGTCTAACAACCAGCAGAATTCTGTTTGAAGAGTACTTTAAAATAATTTACCGGACCCATTGTACGCACCAAATTTAATAACAAAGATATTCTGGAGTGGAAAGTCGGGCTGGAGGCTCCCGGTGGCAGTGCCTTTGTTCAGATTAAATTAAGCATGTTCTCAAAGGCACTGGAGCAGGAACCCTGAGATAAGGCTGCCTGTGCTAACCATGGATTGGATCTGGCACTAACTTTTTAATGAAGCCTTATTGGGGAGCACAAGGTTGTAGATGTTGCTACTATTTAAATGCCGTGTCAAAGGTAAATCAAATTGAGATACACCGAGTTTAGACTTGTATTAGATGAACTGAGCTCCTCTGGTGACAGAGAAGTGCTGAACATGCAAATCACGCTGCCCACCCGTCCTTTGCATTGCTGGGATTTAGTTAATTATTCACTAATCACAAATTAATTCCTGAGCACTTAGCAAATATCTTGAAGTGTCTTTGCATCACTGTCAGGTGCCTGTGGCAAAGCAGATATTTCCTGCAGCCCAGGAGCTGCAGGAGCCTCCTTGGCATAGGAGGGGGCTGCAGTCCACAGGGCCACCAGGAACAGGGAAAAGGCCAGCTGAGGCTGGAGAGGGCAGTTGCCCAGGAGAAGGTGTTTGGGGTCACTGCAAAGAGGCCTGAGCTCAAAAGAGGTGAGCCAAGAAATTGTGGAACTGCTGCAGGGACTCAGAAACCCCTCTGAGAAGAGCAGTGTGGGGTCGAGGGTTTCCTGATTCCAATCTACAGAAAACAGAAGCCAAAAATGCAACTTTGAGGCCCTGCTCTGTCACTGGGCTCTGAATCTGTGCCTCCCTCTCCCCAGTGTCTGCCTCCCCACCCTGGCACATCATTAATTTTATAAGGATTGTGCTTGGAACTGGACAAACATGGGACAACTTCTACCCCTTCCTGCTTCACAGGCAGCCCTGACAGAAGTGCAGCAGAGCACATCCCAAATATTTGGGAAGAGCAGAAGGTGGCAGAGATATCAAGGTGCAATCAGAGCATTCAGTACTGCAGTGCTCAGAGCTAGAGGGTTTCACATCTTTCTAATTACAGTGAACTGATGGAGGAGAAAAATACCCCAAATCATTGTCTGCCAACCTGATTCTGGTTTTTCAGAGGCAGTGGGGAAACACAAAAGGCTTCCTCAAAGAGCAACAAAACTACACTTGCAAATTGAAGCTGCTACCACATTTTCCATGAAACAAGTGGTTTAGAGCAGTAGCAGAGGGTGACGTTTGTTACAGATTTATATAAACTAGAGGGGAATAAAAAAGGGAACAGATTCTTACCAGGACATTGTTGTCATATAAGCTGTACTCCCACACTATTGCCAACGTGGACTTTGTGGTGAAACACTGCGGGGGAAAATTAAAAATGTAATTTAATTTTTTTTTTAATTTAGTGACATTGAATTTTAATAAAAACATAAAAAGAGAGAAAAATTAAAAAGAGAAAGGTAATAATGCTAGAATCCAGTTTTAATAGCAGCGGATAAGAAAATGCAGTTTTATCTTCTTCTTTCTCAGGAAGCCCCCACCCTCTTTTTATCAAAAATTGTGTTTATTTTTTTGGCCACAAACACTCCAACTGCATTTCTGCAGGCACAGCAATCACCCCCCTCGCTGAGGGGCTGTGCTGCCAGGCAGGCAGGGCTGCAGGGGGGTGTAGCCAGGGAGGGAGAAGGTTGGGATTTTTTCCCCACGTTTTCAGCACGAGGACACTTCTCTTTCCCCCCCTGCCCCAGAGATCCCCAGCTCCCTGCACTCCCCTGACCTGAGCAGCTGCCCCTCCCCACCCACCCTGGCACAGCTGCCTGTGCCCCGACAGCCAGGCCTTTGCCTGGCACCCTGCCCTGCTCCTGCCTGGCACCTCAGCCCCTGGTTTTTCCTGCTGAGCTCCGGGCAGGGCGGGGAGGCAGGAGGGAACAGCCCATCCCTGCGTCCCAAGGGCTGAGCTGCAGTGACAGCACAGGTGGGGGTGACAGGCAGGAGTGACAGCCCTGCTCTGCACACCCACAGTGCCACACAGACCTGCAGCTCAGGGTGTGGCAGATACAGGAAGGGGCACAGCAGTGCCCAGGAAAGGACAGCGAGGGAAGTGGGAGCATCCCACAGGCCTCACTTGAGCTGTGGGCTCCCTCTGTTTAGTTCTGCCCCCCCCCTATATAACAGAATTAATTACTATTTTTGCTGAGCCACTTCCCCCTGGTTGTTTCTGCTCAGGGAGCCCGTGCCAGGTTTGAAGCCACCCAGAAGTGCTGCTCACATTACTGCTCAATCCATGACTTCAGCTCCTCTTATCAATAGTGGTATCCACACAGCCCAGGGAAGGGGGGCACGTCACACCCAGAGCTATTTTAGGGTCTGTGGGTAAGTGATCCCCCACTTTTCCTGCAGTTGCCTTTGAAAGACACAGAAAAAACACCATAAGGCTCCCTCCACTCCCGCTGTTCTCTTGAGCTTCCCTGTGTGTGGAAGGGTGGCACGATCACACTCAAGGCCCACGAAGAACAGGAAAAAAAATCCCTTTTTTTTTTTTCCTTCACAGGCTTTGCTGATGTTCCTCCAACCCAGAACTAACGAGGGGCCACAGCTCACGACCGTCACGAGGTGAGTGTAACACATTAGATGTTCCCACCAACCCCACGTCCTTCCCGCCTTCCTGTCAACCTGTTTGATTGTGCCACAGCCGGGGAACGTGTGACAGAATTAATCATCCTGCTGGGCTGCACACCCAGGGAAGGGAACAGCCAGGCTTTGGCAAGGCTGTTTGTTAGCACTGCAAAACTGTGACAAAAAAGAGGCAGACTGCAAGCCAGACGTGTGTCAGTCACCGAGTGAGACACGCTGTGATTTATCAACGTAACAACAATTGACGGGAACACGGATCTCCCATTGCAAAGTGTTGTCTGTGTGTAGATCAAGAGTAGTAGTATCTGTCATCAGGAAACAATGGGAAAAGAAATATGTTTGATAAAAGCAATCCCGTGCTCTCCCGGAGACAGAAACCGCTGTGTCGCTGGAATGGAAGGAAAGGATTTCTCTGCAAGTTCCATCCCGGGCAGCAAAATGAAAATGTGTTGTGACAAGAGGAAGTGCAAATAATTAATAACAGAGGATCAAATGAAAGGAGTGGCTTTGCAAGGAGTGACTAATGCTGAGTGTGTTCCAGCAAAGCCCGGATTGCACTGTGGACAGAGGAGCTCTCGTGGCTCCACGGGGCAGCTCCCCTTTCAAAGGCAGGGCTGCTTTTCCTCTGAGCCCCCCAGCTGCTGCACACGGGGGCCCAGCACTGCAGCACTCTGGCTGTTGTGTACACAGAGAGCAACCCCAGAGCATCAAGCATGGAACAGGCTCGGGAGTGCTTTGCCAGCAGCTGATTACAGTGGGAAATGCATCTCAACGCAGCAGGGCAGCGGAGTAAAACAAAAGCCAGGGAGCCAGTGCTGCCCTGTCGTTTGGCACATCCTTGTGCTTCCCTTAATTCTGCCTCAGAGCTTGGAAGGGAAGGCCAAAGCTTCTTATTTGCTAATTAAGGTTCCACCCAATTCAAACACCCAACAAAGGACATCCCCAAACAGAGGAACCTGCCAGCCCTCCTGGCCCTGCCAACAGGCTGACATCTCAGTTCAGTGCTCTCCCAACACAGAGAGTGAAAGAGCTCTGGACAGTGGCAAATCCACACATTGTTGTGCTGGCACACACCTCTGAGTGGGATCCAAAGGTTCCAGCTCCCTGGTTTTGTTGTGCACACTCCAGACACCCCACAGACAGGGGTAAAACAGAAAGACATTAAAGCAACACAGCTCTATTTTATGGTGTCAAATGGCTAATGACAGTAATTAAGGATTTTAAAGGCCTTTATCAAGGGGCATTATCTAAGATACCATCATGCCTGTAATCAGAGTCAGGGAAGAATTGCTTGATCAAGCCAAGAAGGCAACAAAAATAGCCCAACCTCTTGCCATCTGCTCCAGCCACCACATCCCACCCCACTGCCTGAATGCAGCAGTGAGTCACAAGAGGACACAGCTGAGCAGGTTGTGTCCCTGTCATTTCAGCTGAACGTGCAGGGGCTGTTGAAGTGTTCCAGTGGGCTCCCAAAACAAAACCTGTATCGTTGCTGGGCCAGTAGCTCCAACAGCATTTTGCCTTCCCCCTTTTGTGGATTCATTGTGCCCATGCAGCAAGGTAAAGCATTAGAGGTTAATCAGAATTTTTGCCTACTATATTAAGTATTTGCATGGGTATTTATTTTGTAAAACACACTGTTAAATGATCCATAAAAGCCTTTGGGTAGAAGTCCAGCTCCTCCTAGAAGAGCTTTTGGCCTAGCAGCTCTTTTCAGCTACTATAATAAAAATTAGGCCTGGAATATGGAGTAGACTCTTGAGCAGACTCTTTGCAACAGAAGACAAGTTCAGAGTCAATGGAAGTTGCCAAATTGTCACAGTTTGAAAAAGGAAATTGGCACATTCAAGGAAGGAGCAATTTGAAGTTCTTATAAAACACTTGGACACCACGATGATGGGCAAAAGTTTCTCCACTCATTTTGCTGCCTCTTATCACTTCCCAGCTGTTTCTTCCACTCTCAGGTAGTTTCAATTTACCCTTCTATTTTTACCCACACAGTTTGCTAACAGCCTTGGAGTTGAGATTCTGCTGGCTTTAGTGATGAGGTGCCAGCTGTGCATCCCTGCAAGCTGCTGCATGGACGACCTTGAAATCTTCTGGAGATGCCTCTAAACATCTCCCAGAGAGCAACTCTCTGTTTTTAGCATTAGAAATATATCACTTTGGAGCATCCAGAGCGTTGTGCAGACGTTTGCCAGGCTAATGCCAACCCAAATCCCTCCCCTCCCAGCCTGTACCCTGTCATTGTCAAAGGAACAGCTCCTCCATCCCACTGTAGCCAGCCTGGGGAGTTCTTTTTGCTTCCTTCTCTGTAGGAATATTAAACCAGAATGAGAATGAAGATAGCTGTTAATTTTATGTCACAGCAAGAAAACTGAAGGTCTTCAGATCACACTTTTCTCCTCAGTCTTTTAATTGCAAAATTACACTTCAAGGTTTGACACGAGTTTCTCACCTCCCTATTTTCAAGCTCCTAGCAAACAAAACCAGACAAAGACACTTTTCCCTCCCTGCTCTGCAGAGCCTGCACAATGCTTTAATTTCAAAGAGCTGAAATATTGCTAATTACCAGCATATTCTAACAAAACTTGTGATTTTACAGAGAGCTGTGTCAAACCAAACCAAATTATAGGTCAGAACATGCCAATCTTTCCATCGTTCTCACCAATTCCCTTTGTGGTTTGTGTGCCCTCCCAACCTGTGTCTCCCCAGGTTGTTGGAGCCCCTGGCTGGCACTGCTCAGCTGCTCCATAATTACTCCTCACACCAGATACAGCAACAAGGCATTCACAGCACACTCTTCTCACATTTTCTTTAAACATTAGCTACAATAACAGGAATAGAAATGGGAGATTCTGAGGCAGGAGACACAGGAATCTGGCTGGGAACAGACAACTAGAAGAATTTTTTCTAGAAAAAAAAACACACACAAAAGGGGTGAAAAAAAGATCCTTTTTCAAGTCTAGACCATAGAATGCTCCCACTTCTAGATATGATGCTTAGTAACCTGCTCCTAATTTCCAATTAAAGTTCAATTAAAATAATGGGAATAGTCCCTAAATAAGTTACAATGTGTTACTTCCCATGATCCTCTCCCAGGTCCCACACTCTGTCCCTTTGCCATCAAACCTACCTGAACTCCACAGGGCTTTGTCCAGTGGTGTCCCACGACCCTTCCCTGGCATCCACCATTCCCTGCAGCCACCCACAGCCTCTTCCCCTTGGATTAGATCCCACCTTCCACGATGGAACTGCACACCCTGCCTCTGGAGAACACCCAGCACCAGAGGAGCTGAGCATCCAGAGCCCCAGCTGGGAATTGCACGAACAATAAATCATCAAAACCCATTTTTTTTTTTTTTGCTGCAGATTAATGTTATATAAGTTACTCCAGCCATAAACTATAAACAGCATAAAATGCACTTCTTTGCATTCCAGCGTGTTGGGGGAGATCATAAAAGCACTTAATATATTATTTAAGCCATTTAAGGGAGATGGCACAAGTGCTGTAATTAGCAACAGTTCTCCAAATCCCCATATGCCAGACAAAGGATCACATTCAGCATTTCCAGGCTGGTGGGAGGGAATCAGAACATCACAGAAATTAAATGGCACACTCTGCTTTTCTTCCCCCCTCTGCCAATCTCAGCAGAGCCTGTGTCTCACTCCAGCCTCCCCCCTGCACCATCATGCAAGAGACTGAAACCATCACCTAAAGAAGGTTGGCCTTTTTGGTCTCATTATTTGAAGCATAACAGGGTGTTGAAGGCTTTAAGAAAGAGAAATGAAGCCACTTCTCCTGGCAGTGACCTTCTGCAGGCTGGAGGGGAAATTCCTTGCTTTTTCTTTTTAATAAAACCAAAACCAAAAGAAAAACCAAAACCAAAACCTGAACTTCTTCTGGAAAATCCACGGACTGAAGCGTTCAGTGGAAGTTTCCAAGCTCTCCAGCCCTTGGTGCACAAGGGGTCAGGCCCAGGGCAGGAGGAAGGCAGGATGTGCACACAAAGGGCACTGGTGACAACAGAGGGACAGGGCCTGGCCAGTGCCAGCAGCCTGAATTCACCACCTCGTGCAGCCCCAGCACTCACCACGTGCCCAGGAGCCTCACCCCAGCCTGGTGGCACCGACTGCCCTGGCAATTATCCCAGTCTGACACTCCTGTGCCAGGAACAAGATCACTGGGGGCAGGTGACACAATCTGCCAAAGGAACAGGGAGAGAGGGACAGCTTGAGAGCCTCTGCCAGGAAGGGAGGCTCTGAAACCCAGGGTGCCCTGACTGCAGGAGGGCAGACACCTGAGGCTGGGGGGTCTCCTGGCTCTCAAACCATGACAGAGCCCCAGTTGCTCTGACCAGTTGTTACTTCCCATCCTCAGATACAACCTGGAAAAGGTGTTTCCCCAGTGAGTCCTTCAGAGAAGAGCCTCAAGCCTGGGAACAGATAACAGGACAGGACAACCCCTTCTGGTGGCCTGACATTTGGTTTCTCTGTATTGCAGAGAGAGAAAAATCCCCTTTGTTCTTCTACAGCTTTTCTTATTTTTGTATTGTCTCTCCCTCATTTCTTTTTGTTGCTCCCTGTGTGGGCTCCAGTTTGACTTACCCAGCTCTGTGCACATCTCCCTGAGCCCCTGTCCTGTTCCCTGGGCAGATGGGAACCAGTCTCCTCCTTTTCCAGGCCTCTCTGACTCACTGCTGTGCTGGGGGGTAACCTTGTTAGGGAGGGGAAGTGAGCAAGGCAGACATCACCCAGGGAGCTCCTATTGTGGGATCCAAAAAGTTAACAGAAGTCAAATAATTTTCACTATGAAGAGATAGCCAACTGGTTATACCAGTGGCACCAAAGGGATGGGCTTATTAACATCTCATTAATAATGCCTAGTTCAATTTGCATAAAAACTTATGAAGCACAATAAGAAGAAAAGCCTTTAACTATCTTGTTTCTCACAGGGTGCACGTTGCAAAGTGTGGAGGAAGCTGATAATGCTCTTTCAGTTCCTGAGGACTTCAAGCAGCTTAAAAAAGTTTTTTGACATGAGCAAACACCATCAGTAAGCTCATGAAGAGCTGGCTGAGAAGGCAAGGACAACAACTTACCAAAAAGCAGCTCCTGTGGCATGTTGAGATGCCTCTGACAATGCCACATAGAAACAACAGCTGGCCCAAATTCTCCTTCACATCTCTTCCCCTCAGACAAGTTATTAACTTGAGCTGTATTTATCTGCAGGGAGAAGATGGGTCTTTGGTTGGCTGTGAAAGTTTCCGTCACCCTCAAGCAACAGGGAAGGAATTTCCAGGTGGAATTAGCAAAGCCTCCACCCCTACAGTCCAAGCAGCTGCTGAGTGTCGTTGATCATTCCATCAAATGGAGCATTCACACCCTCCTGGTAAAAACAGGTTATTGGAAAACATTCCTCGTCACAATTCCTCTTTGGCATCACATTGCAATACATCTGGCAGTGATGGCTGGAGTCTGTGTTTGACTAAACCACATGTACAGGCAGGTGGTTTAAGTGGAATGCAAAATACCTGTATATTTATCTGCCTTTATCAGCTCTCCTTCCTGTGATCTATCAGTAAATAAATACCACATCAGCTGCCTGCACGTACCATAAGCACCCAGATCCATCCCATCACACGTGGTAATGGTGCTAAATCTGCCCAGAGCAGCAAATTACAAACAGCAGCACACCCAGAGCATCTTCCCAACTGCTTCCTCTCTGGCTCCCTGCCTGCTCTGCACTGCAAGACTTGGGTAATGTTTGCACTTGCACAGCTCCTGGAAGATGAAGACACTCAAATACAGAAATTAATATTCACAGGAGAGCTGTCAGGGGAAAGGGAAGCGTTTTCCCCGAGGTGCACTGTTACAGTACAGTGTGCTTGACTGGCACCTGGGCTCCCTGCCTTCCCAGGGAGAAACAGGAGATGCATAATCTGTTTGTACTCTTCCCCATCCAACTAGCACACCCTTTCAAAGGATTCCTGCCATAAGCAGGCAATATAATCCCACGGATTTACATGGCTGTGGCCTGTGTTACGCCACCTTCCAACAGGAGAGGCTTCAAAGCAGGAAGCAGAGTTGTGTTCCAGAGGAGAGGGGGAAGCGGGGCAGCCACAGCCTTGGGAGGGCTCAAAGACACATCTCGTGTCTGATCTCACAGCAGTGAACCAGGCTGATGGGCAACTTCTAAATCCAGTGAGAGCCTCAGAGGAAGCCTGGCCAGAGAAGTCCATCTGTGCCTCCCGCTTGTATATCCCTGGCTTTGGCTGAGCTCCGAGCGCCGCGGACACTGAGAGGTGGAACAAAGCCTTGGATTTTCAAGGGGAACTCAAGGCCCTCTCAATCCTCTGAAAGGCAAAGTGTACACACGATAGGCCAAGAGAGCCATTCCATGCTGCAGTCACATGCTGTGTGGAAGCTGTAATCTCACAAGGACACAGATATGGCCATGCAAATATGGGTTATGCCTGTGCTAACAACCAGCTTCTGTCCCCAGAGCTCCTGGATGGCCTCGAATCTGGCTGCTAATGCAGGTGAAAGCTCGTGCTGAAGAAGCTTCATTTCTCCTGTGCTCCCATTAGCCAGGAACCTGCTGCCCTTCCACACCCTGACTTGAGAGGTGAGGACACAAGATGGCAACTTCTGGGATGACATCTTTGGGGGTGCAAAGGAGAGGAGCTGCCCCAGAGGGGATGGATGTCACCACTGCAGGCAGCAGGCACAGCAGGAGGGCAGTTGGCATTGGGAAACCTGCTGCATTTTCAACATCCCCTTCAGCCAAACCACCTCTAAGAGTCCTCCCAACAGCCAGGCTGAGGCAGCCCAGCTCCAGCCAGCTGTGCCATCCCACTGCTTCCCTCTGCAGAGCTCACCTTGGGTACAGCAACAACACCTGGGAAATCCCAGCAAGGGTTAAACGAGCTGTAAACCTACCTCAGATGGTCCAAGCAAACCCCACTGCTCAGTGGGAGCAAGGAATTTGCATCTGCCCAGCACCAGCCTGGGAAAGGCCCCTGCACCCAGAGCTGGCAGCAGAATCTGAGACAGGGGGAGGAAGAAAGCAGACATGGGAGGGAAAAGGCTGCAGACATCTTGAGGGGAGGGCCTGTCTCCATGGATGTTTGTCACTGTGGAATTCAATCGTGGGTAAAGGCCAAACTTCCCTCAGACAGCCTGAAAACAAGGTCCTGTCTCCAGACCCAGCAGTGGGTCCTTCCCAAGGTGACACCTGCCCAGAGGGAGCTCGGCCCCAAAACCACCCAGAGCTCAGCGCAGAGCCTGGGGATCCCGAGAGAGAAGGGCCTTTGTGCAGCCCTGGGCACAGCTCTGGGTGCCAGAGGCCACCTGGCACAGGAGCCCAGTGGAGTCCCAGCTGCAGCAATGACATTGATTGTCCAGGGACACAACAATGGCACTTGTCTGACTGGGCAGGCCACGACCAGCCCAGTGTGTTTCCCTTTGGGAAACCATTTCGCCTGGAAGTGAATTTCCAAACCAAATGCCTTTAACTCCAAACCTTTGCAGACTTCCTGCTGGCAAGGGCAGTTTATTCATTCCAAAAAGGAGAGCTTTAAAAGAGATGTTACCCAGGAGAGAGAGATCTCACTGCTGTTGGCTTTCACCATCATCTGGGAAGGAGGCAACCTTGAATTCCCATTGCACTGTGATGGGAATTGAGGTCTCAACTCCAAGCAGCTCCCTGAAAACACCCAGGGTGCAGCCCAAGGTCCCTGTTCCCCATCAAATGGGACCATCCCCAGCTCAGGGCAGAGCTTCCCCACAGCACTGGCTCAGCAGGGGCAGGGGCAGAGCTGAGAAAGCCCCTTATTGGACTTGCTGCTACAGAAGCTGTAGAGGGAAAGTGTGATTGCCCACCCCAGGAGCTGCACCCACACTCCCTGACAGCCAACCCAGCCCAGCCAGGGCTGTGACTCAGAGCTGCACTTTGCACCCTCAGAGGCCACACTAATCCTGACTGATGCCCAGGGACTGGTGCTGCACCCACTGCAGGTGCAGACCCTGAGCCCCAGAGACCCCACCAAGCTCCCACAGCTGGAAACAAAGCAATCCTCTGAGGGAGCAAGATGTCAGGGAGGGAAGGACTTCTCACACACATCTTCTAAAAGGCAACATAAGCTGGTGTTGAAGTCAGTTATGTAAGTGCTGCTTTCCAAACAAGGAGTGGAGGAGTCACCTACACAGGGGAGAGCAGCCCTTGCCCCATTGCAAGAGAAAATATCCCCAACCCAGGGAGGTGCACACTCAGTGGCTGAGGGTTTGGGTTTGCCACAGGTCAGCCACAGCCCCTTTGCCACCAATAAAAGCTGCAGACAGAACACCCTGGGGTTACAGTGACCCACAACCACACATTTCCACCTCACCAGTGGCTGCCAGCCCATGTTTGATTGGTGCCATTAGCAATGGGTGACCATTGTTTACCCTGTAATTTATTAGAGGCAGCATTTCCAAAAGGGACCTAAAGCAGGCACCTAATTCTTATGGACTTTTAATGAGCATTGAACACCTCCCTTCATTAAGCAGCTCTGAAAACCCAATCTGGAATGATTTGGCAGGAACAGAAATGCCCCTGAGCCTCAGGGACAGGGTTTGTCACTGGTGGTTTTTTAAAGAGAGGGTGAAGGGTTTGCTTGAGCTGGAGACTGACCCATGGATCTGGCAATTTGTAGATCACAGAGAAGGACCTGGGCAGCTCAGGGGAGGGCTCCACCATGCAAGACCCTGATCCTCTGCACAGACACCCTCCATCAGGACACCCTGAACGTTGTGAGGGACTGAATGGAATTTAACAGTAGAAAAAGTCAGTGGCACCTCAGGTGAGAAAGAGAGAGGGAACAAACAAAACCCAGGAGTTTGGCAGAGGCAGCCAAAAAGCAGGACAAGACACTTCATCCTGCAGCTTTCAGCAGGAGAAGACACTGAGCCCTGGCAGAGGTGAAGGGTCACCCCTACCCAGAGCTCTGTCCCCTCTCACCCAGCACTGGTGGCACCACAGCAGTGACACTCCCAGCACAACGGGCTCCTGGACACAGACTTTGGCCCTGCATTTCCAGGCACTGGAAGTGAGGTTGGATATCAACAGCAGACTTGCACAGCTCAATCCAACTGCCAGAGACTCACAGGTCACACAGATAATTCCAGCAGAGGCCACGTGGCACCTGGTCCTGCCCAGCACGAGGGTTTCAATGTGCTGCCCACCAGCAACACCCCTGGGCAAGCAAAGGGGCTCCTGTGCAGCCCCCTGAGTTCATGGATCACCCTTTCCATGCTCAGGGAAGAGCAGCTTTCACCTCTGTGGGCTTGGGGGAAGAGGAGAAAAGCGACTGGTTCAGGCAAAGCCTGGGTTTGCCAACAACCATTCCTGTGCCTGAGCATCTCCTGCAGAAGGGAAGGAAACTGCAACAATTCCCTGGGAACTCAGCTCCAAAGGGTTAAAACACACTTAAGCACACTCAGAGCCAACCATAAACATATCTCCTGAGCAAAGGCTGGGCACACCAGGAAGTTCAAAGGTCCACAAGAAACACACACTTCCAGGAGTTCATTAAAAAATAATTAGAAGCAGGTCTACCAAAAAAAAAAAAAAGTCAACTAAGAAATTGTTTTGAATAAATTAGAAAACAGGGCCAAGCTTGTTGGGTCACTGGGACACTGCCTGCTGCTGTTAAAAGGCAGCTGTGGTCATTTGATAGCTGGCACTGATAAGGCCACAACGAAGTTTGAGGCTGCAGGTTAAGAGCTCTCTCCTGCAGTTGGAGAGACCAGCTACAGTTTTTGCTCTTAGTTTGTGGGGAAACAAACCCATTTATTTACTTTTAAGGCTCCAAAGAGATACTCCACCAAGGAGGAAATCAAACCTACTGTGAAGAGAAAACCCCAAACACGAATTCCTGTTGGGAGCACGAGACACTCGAGATTCAGGAGAGGCATTAAAAAAGCAACTGCCAGCTCGGGGAGGCAGGTGGTGACAGGAGCTCCTGCTCCTTAAACCTGGGGAATGGAGCTCCATGTCCAGCACAGCCCTTTCCAGAGGCTTGGGGACACAACCTCTGCTGAGGACAAGCCCCCTCAAAACAAGGACTACAGAGCAAACAACCCCCTAAAACACCTTCCCATCCTTCTGCTCTCCATAACAACCACGACCAAACCACACAACTCCCCAGCTTCCTTTCCCGAGGATGAAAAGAAAAGGCGAAGCCCAAGCGGTGGGTGAGGGAATTAGTCAGGGATGCAGCGGGATGTGCTGGGGACGAGCTGCCTCCAGAAAGGCCACAGAAGTGACAAATCCCGCCTTATGTAACGGGTGACAAACGCCTTTTGTTATGCAAGACAAGTGGGAGAAAAAGAAGCATCTTTGCCCTTTGTGGGAAGGGAAGAGCAGGCGGCTCCTGCTCGAGCACAAACAACAGGCTGCGGATCCCGGGGCACCGGCACTGCAGGAACAGATCCCGGGGAAACGCCTCGTTATTGGGCTGAGCGAGCACAAAAACACGGGATCGATATTGAATTGGTCAGTGATTGAGGATGTCAGCACGGTGGTGATTCGGTGGGTTTTCTTAAGGAGAGAGGCTACAGGGCAGCCATCCCTAGCCTTGCTCCCCAGTCATCTAAAATTAGGGATCCACCTCCCCTTTGCTCCATTCTTGGGCTTTTAAGGTTTTTTAAAAAATTAAAAACTTAAATCAGTATTCACATAATTTAATTAACAAAAATAATAATTAAAGAGCTCCACACATCTGAATTTACACACTGGTCCCAGCTCCTTGTTTTCAGACTTGGTGCAAATCCCAGACCCACTTGGGGATGGAACCCACTTGTCAGCTTGGAGCTGGAACGGGGCATCCTCTCCCCCTGCAATCTGCTGGCTCCTGAAGGCTGCAGAAATCAGCTCCACGGCTTGGTCTGGGGAAGAAATCAGGCTCTGGGCTCTCGGAGACTCTGCAAGGGTTTGTTTAAAAAACAAAAAAAAACACCAAAGAAACCCAGGCAAACAACTGGCGAAAGGAACGTTATTTCCCCCTGGGATTACCCAAGGGATGCACAGCAATCCGCTGCTTCCCACCGCTCCTTCGGAGCTCAGGGACCCGCCCCCGCCGTGCTCCCAGTGCCACACGGCGACAGTGACATCCAGTGGCAGCGACACCCGCCCACAGCAACCCGCGCCCGAGCCTCGGCTCAAACGCGGCCACCCCAAGTGCCTGGAAAATGCCTGGAAAATTCCAGCCCCCTCAGGGTGCCGGGAAGGGCTTTGGCTTGAAAACACGGGTTTAGGTGCTGGGTGCCAGCACGGAAGGACAGACACCTCCCAGGGGGAGGATTTCACCACTCACCTCTCCGGCCTTCGCTGCTCCCTCCCAACAGCCCCACGGTTGAGCAAGAGCTGTTGCCCGGGCATGAGTCAACCTGGGGTGCTTTGCTCACAGAAATATCTCCAAAAGTGGGGGTTTGTTCTTTTGTTTGGTTTTTTTAAAAGCCATTTTGCTGTCCTTCAGCAAACCCCAGCTCGGTTCCGGAACTCAAAGGACAGAAACAGCGGCAGCTGTAAATCAGTTGTGCCTCCTCAGAGACCTGCAGGGACACAGAGTCACCTCCACCACCCCTGTGAGGGAGGGATGGGTGAGGGCCTGGCACAGCCAGTGTCACATTGTCACCGACCAGGAGCAGCCTTTCCCTGCTCCCCTCGAGCAGAGGGATGAGCAGGGAGGACGGGATCTGTGCTGGGGCTGGAGCAGCGGGGCAGGGCTGGAGCAGGGAGAAGAGCAGGAGCAGCTGCTCCAGCACGAGGAGGGAGTGGGGACTGAGACATCCCAGCCAGTGGTAATTAGGGTGTCTCCCCAGAGTGGATGTCAGAGCATAGCTGTGGTTTGCCTTTGGGCCCACCCCAGCCAGGCCACACGTGTGTGTTCACTGCAAAAATGCAGCCGGACCTGTCCCAGGGGTGTTTGGCAGCCAGGCCTGGGAAGCTCAAAGGGGGAATGCAGCAGGGATGGTAACAGCCACTGCTGACAGATCAGCTCTGCCACAAACAGGTGCCACAGCCTGCCCAGGGAAGGAGGGTTTGTCCCACACAAACCTCTTTTCAAGCTGCTCAAGTACAATCACACGTCCTGTGGGAGTTCCCACACACTCGGAGTCATCTTGATTTTCATCCCCTTTTCTCCCCAGTCTCTCTCTTTCTGCCCCTAAAAATGTCCAGTCTGGGTTGTGACAGCTCTAAGGGAGCACTTCAAACCCAAACTGACAAACTGAGAGTCAAACCCCCAGAGGCTGAGGAGGAGTCCCACAGTGCCCTGCTGGCTGTGGCTCCAGGGATGATCCTCCTCTGCTTGGCTGCTTCCCTGGAGGAACAGGGAGAACACCCCCCAGCCAATTCCTGCACCAGGAAACACAGAGCACGGAAACACGGGAAACCAGAGCACTTGGAATGACAGGAACATCCCAAGGGCCTGGGGCTGCTCCTGCCTGCCAGCCTGGCTGGGCCACAGAGCAGCTGCTGTCCCTGGGGATTCCTGGGGACACGGACTTGGGGATGGAACCAAATGTGGAACCCACCCAAGCCAAGCCCCAGAGCACAGACTGGGCTCACCAGGGTCACTCCTGCCTTCCACTTGTGGGGTTTTTGTTTCTGAGGTTCCCAGACAACATCAGGAGACCAATAGAAAGAGAGAACTTGGTTAATACAACATCACCACCTGCACAAAAAGCAGGGAATAAAGACTGTCTCCATGGTTTCCCCAAACCACAAACCCCTGCAATACTTGCAGCATCATAGCAACGAGCTTCAACCCAGCAACACGAAAATTCTGTTCTTTCAAACCACGTGACCTTATTTATTATTGTCCTGGAGATTCCCAACAGTTGTGCACCAGGCTGGATTGGGGCTGTGGAAGTCCCAGACCTACCTCCAGTGCATTGTTCCTTCTGTGTAAACTCCAGTCATGGAGGAGCAGTGTTTGGAGGAAGCAGCAGCTGATCCTTTCCTTGCTGTGGCAAAAACCCTCTTCAAGGGATTGGGTTAGGGTTGGGCTTGATGATCCTAAAGGTCTTTTCCAGCCTGAATGATTCTGTGATTCTGAAAGATCCTGGCTGGGCTTTGGGGTTGGCCAGACCTGACTGAGGGTGGAATCCAGGTTTTAAGGAAACATCAACAGCTTGGTACAGAAGTCCTTTAGTCTGACCAGTAAAACTCCCAAAGATCCTTCACTCCCTCGTGCTGAAGCTGGGATGGGTGGGTGGGGCTCAGCTTCTGTCTTCAGGAGAACAGAATATTTCTTGTAGCTGAAGGTAAACCCAGTGTAGGAGCACATGTGGCTGCATCAGAAAAATCCTGTCTGCCCTCAAAGTGTCACACTTGTTTAAGACAGAACTGAGCAAGATTAAAGGCTGCTCGAGACTTAGATTATCCTACAATTTTTCCAGTAGGACATGAGGTGACTTACAGGAAAGCTCTCCAGGAAAACTGGAGTTCTGCCAGAAATCACCTCAGTCTCCTGATCAGGTGATGTGGGCAAAGAGGAAAGATCCACCTTTGAAGGTTCCTGCTCCAAGTATGATCAGAAAACCTTTGGAATAAACCATGGATGCACCAGTGCCCCTCACAGGCATTGTATTTTCCTGCTGTTGGATTTTGGAAGCTGGTGGGCAGAGGTGCTACCAGAACAGACCTGACAACTGGGATGTGCATTGCCTGGGCTCTTTTCCATGAAACATCAGGGAATTCATGGAACTGTTGCACAACCTTGGCTTTGGCTCTTAAGGAAACTAAGATTTGAATGCATTTTAAAAAGTGTCAATGAGTAACAAACCACAGGGAAAAAAACACCCCAAATCCCATTTCCCTCTGCAAACCACAACCTGAAGGGATGGAAACAAAGGCCACTGGTGACAGTTCAGGGCAGTGACACACATTTTGTGCCACAGGAAGCAGAAATGTTGTTCAGGGAGAAACAAAGGATGTCAGGAATAGGCAGAACTTGCTCTGCCCAGAGCCCTGCAGGAGTGACACCAGCACTGTCCCCCTGGGCCAGGCAGCCCCGGGGCAGGAGTTGGTCCTGCCAGGGATGGACCAGAGCTCTGCCAGCCAAGGGAGCATTTCTCCTGATTCCTGGAAAACCCCAAAGCACCCAGAGCCCAGCCAGCCCCAGGCAGGTTCTGGGGACTGTGGTTCTGTTTGTCACACGAGGAGGAGCCGATCCTCGCTCAGACCAACGGGGAAGGAAAAGTCATCCCTGGGAGGAACTGGGTGTGGAACTCCCCAAATCAGCACAACAGCCTCCCACCTCCCTTCTCCCTTCACCTGGGCACAGCAGCTGGGGGGTTGCTGCTGTTGATTCTTCCCTGGTACCAGCTGAAGGAAACAGATCTTTTTACAGTCTCCTGTGGTTGGCTTGTGCTCAGCAGCTCATCTTCAGCACTTCCAAAGTGCCACCATTTCCCTGGGGAAAATAAATGCCCATCTCAGCCCTGTGGGATGAGGGACTATGGGTCACTGAAACAACTCAAACCTGAGGGTTTGAAAATAACCCCCCCCTAGAAAAGCCCATTTTCAACCCCCCCTGTGCTCAGGCAGCCACATGAGACACTTCCCTGCTCACTTGCACAAAAAACTTCCATATTTCCACAGCTACTTCAGAGGGGGAATAAAAGACCAGCATGCAGGGAAGGAGCTGGGGAGGATCCACATCTTGCAGGTAACACAGGTTCCCACTTCACAGGTACCCCACAGGCTCATCCCACAGCCCCCATCCACAAGGATTTGCCCACAAAGGCTGGAATGAACACCTTCTCTCCCTCCCAGCCCCCATCCACAAGGATTTGCCCACAAAGGCTGGAATCAACACCTTCTCTCATCCCACAGCCCCCATCCACAAGGATTTGCCCACAAAGGCTGGAATCAACACCTTCTCTTTGCCCCGTGGAGTGACCGGGCCGAGGCAGGAACGTGCTGGGAGCAAAGTTTGAACCAAGTCAGTGCAGATACCTGAGGCTGCAGGAACACTCTATTTATTAGGTCAATATTTCAGTTGAGCAATACAGTTACAGAATATCACAATGCTGGTTACAAACAGGGGATGGTTCCATGGGCACAGACAACGCCGGGCTCTGCAGTTGGGGGCAGGGGGACACCAAAGTCCACCCTGACACCACAGGGAGGGTGGTCTGCAAGGTCTGGTCATGAGTAAGAGACTTTTATATAAATGAAAGTGGCACTACAGGCAGAGATTCTGGTTTAGAGGTGGGTTTTTGTGAGTATTTCCATTTATACAGTTATACAGTTCAAGCAACACCTTTTTTTTTTTTTTTTAAATGCTATTAAATTAAAATCCCCTGTAGTTCAATAAAGTATAAAAATAGTACTGAACCTGGTAATATTCAATAAAATGTAGAGTTCATTCACATCATTAAGTAGTAAAGAAATTGTAAAGTTGTAGTTACCATGGCAACATTGCTTCCCAGAGAGGGATACACAGAGAAGTTACACGTATGGTACCTGCGACGATTACTGAGCGATCCAACACTGAACTTGTGCACCACAGACCGAGTTTCTAAATAGCTCTATATATTTATATAGTATATATCTTCTTCATCTTAAAATTTACTTCTGAAAAGAAGAAAAAAAAAAAAAAAGAAAATGTGCACTTCAACAAACTCACTAAGGCCACTCATGCTATAGATACCGAGGAGAGCGCCAGACGAGACCCCAGAGCACACACAGCCTTCCCTTCCACCCCAGGGACACCTGTGTCACTGCCCAAAACGTTCCTGAGACTGAGGGACAAAAGCATTCCCAGCACTGCCAAGGCTTCTGTGGGAATTTCAGTTGATTTCCAGAGGGAGGGAGCCCCGAGGCCCTCGCAGGGCTCAGAGGCACGAGGTGACAACCCCCCAACTGCAGCTGCGTTTGGCCAGGAATTCTCTTAGGAAACTTGGGAAAACAGGGAGACAACGGCCTCTAGATAAAACCAGGCTCTGCCCAGGCAGAGGAGGGGGGATCTGTGGGAGGGGTGGTGACAGCAATCCCTGCCCTGTGTCACCTGCTGCCAGCCCGAGCCACGGCCCAGCCACAGCACCCAAGGGGACGTTTGCCAACAGTTTCCACCCTGTTTGAGGCACCTTTTCATCCTCTGCCACATGGAGGGCTGGGAAAAGGGAACTGACTTCCATGAGCATCTTGTACCACAAGAAGCAGCACCTCGAGCGAATTCCAGACTGCAGCACATGGACAGGAAAACTTCCTCTGGAGAGTCACAAAACAATCCCTGTGCTGGCAAGTTGGAATTCAACAAACCCCTCCAGAACAGTTTAACAAAACCGGTGTGCAAAAAGGAAACAGTCTGAAACCAAAGGTCTGGCTCCAGAGCAGGGAGTGAAGCAGCATCCAAAGAGCTGGACACCGAGGCAGACACAGACACTCCCTGGTTGGAATTATCCTGCTACAACAGTGACCAAACAATTTACTGGCTCGTTTACTTCGAGCAGCTGAGAGAGAGACTTGCAAAGACATTTCCCCCTCCCCTTCTGTCAGCTCTTCAAATCCAGGTGTGCTCCCCCTCTTCTGTAACATCCAGGGGGGAATCTGCCATCACCTTCCTCACTCCCTCCCAACTGCATGGAAAACAGGACTCACCCCTCACTGAGCAAACGTGGGAGGGGAAATATTAAGGGTTTAACTTCATCAACAGTGAAAATAATTTCCCTTAAGGTGCCACCCATCCTCCCCACTGCACCCGCTGACTCTGAGGGGATTCATTTACTCACCTTCAGGAAAAAGATGCACGTCCACAGGATTTCCACTCCCAGGTCTCCCCTGTCAGTGCCAGCACCAAACAGCCCCTGTGCAGCTGCCAGGGGGTGCTTTGTGTGCCTCTAAATGCCAATAATTAATTCCCTGTGTCCAGAGTTCCATCGTGCCAGGACTGACACCCATATGGAAAACTGCTCTGGGGTACAGCCAGAGGGGACACCTGGCAGGGCACTGGAAAACCCCAGAGTAGGGAGAACACAGGGAATTACACCCCCTGCTCCTGGAAAACCTCACAGAATAGAGAATGTAGGGAATTGCACTCTCTGCTCCTCCAGCTCTGCCCAGGGCAGTCAGGCAGTGCTGGAGCCCCACTACAAGATCGACCCACGCTGGCCCAGAGGGACGAGTCCTTTCCCTGCCTCTGGCACCATCCCATGGGGCTCCAGCTTCCTCAGACACATCCAGCTGGAACAGCAGAGACAGGAACACACATAAGGGCAGCACAGCATTCCAGACTGGCTCCAGGTGCCAACAGGGACACTTCCAAGAGCTCCATCAGGGGGGTTCTGTGCCATCCCAGCTCCCGGGCGGGTCCTGAGCCCCGGCAGGAGGAGCTCCCGGAGCCAGAGGAGTTCCCAGAGCCAGAGGAGCTCCAGGGCAGCTGCAGCCTCATCCTGCCAGCCCCAAACAGTGCCAGCCGTCAGCACAGCCCCCTGTCCCACACGGGGGAGCTCAGCCCAGGGCCAGGAGCTCCTGCAGCCACGGGCAGAGCTCAGCAGAGCCCTCACAGTCACAGCACGGCCCAGGCCACATCTCCTGGCCACATCCTCTACCAACGAGAACTCTCCGGGAGCTTTAGGACCTTAATTCCTTCCTGACAAGCCAAAGCACCAAGCAGACAACATCCTGAAGTGGCTTTAGGAAAGGAAAAGGAGTGACCTCCACCAGATTTGAGACTAAAGCCACCGATGGGACACGTTTGGTTGCGGGATGAACCTGCCCTGGCTGAAGGCAAACACGGAGCAGGGACACAGGGCAGGGCTGGAACAAGAGATGGTGTCAGTCCAACAATGCTCCTCATCCCAAACACGACCTCGAGAGCCCTGAGACTCCTTAGTCAGAAGCTGGACATGGAGACTCTGAGTGGATAAAGGATCTCCACACCATGTCAGGGTAAGTGCAGGGACCCACTCCTGCAGCTCAGAGCCACAGAACCACTCAGCTTCTTCAGGACAACTCTGAGCCACTTCCCTGCCCGAGTTCTGACACCACTGTTACATGCTTGGTCTGACTGTAAATAAGTTTTAACAGGGTTTAAGAACTCATGAGAATGTTATAACCCATCAGTGCCTCGGACATCAGGGAGAAAAAGGTTTTGCTTTTTACAGCTGAATTTGTCTGTAGTTCCTACACATCATAAACAAAAACTGCTATAAATAAATTAGATTTTAAGTCCACACATACAGTTGGATTTTCACTGAGCAGCTGCTGAGGCCATACTGCAGTTAAGTCCTAATACCACAGGGGGTTTTATGCAAACCTCTCTTTTCACCTCAGTGAAGACATCCCAAGCATGCAATCATTAATCTTCCCTAACTACACAACTGCATTTTAAAGTTGATAATTACTCAGCCTTTCCCCCCAAAACACACTCGAAGGCACCAGTATATGAACTATTGGCCTGTAAAATTTCACTTCTTAAAAGAGCCATTAAGTCATGTCCAAAAATCTCTATTTCTTCCCTGAAGACCATCCAGCACCTTTCCCTGCCAGAAACCAACTGCAAACCAGACCCCAAAGGGAACATCCAGAGCTGGCCCAGCCCTGGCTGGGACTGGCCAAGGTCCAAACCCCTGAAAACAGCAGGAGAGAAAACTCCCCCAGCCAGAACCCGCTGGAAGAACTGAGGTACCACCAGAGTCAGGTCTAGTTCGTGTCACACAGACTGTCAAATATCACCTCAACACTGAGAAATAAAACAAAGCCAGAACAACACCCAAACCCACACCAGCAGGCAGCCCCCAACAGAGGGATTAAGACAAGCCAGTGAGAGAGGCATAGCCAAGGTCTGTCCAGTGAGCTCTGCTTCGGGAAGGAACGGGAAGGAACCGGTTTCTGGTTGTACTGGTGTTTAATGTAGAAAGGAAGCATCACAGAAAAAAAAAAAAAAAAAGACCTGTTGTGCTTTTTGGCATTTTCCACTGACCCCTGTGAACTGTACAGTAAGTTGTGTTGTCAGAAACAGAAAAGGGAACTGGATTGTTATACAAAACTCTTCTGTATAAACAAGGAATGGCCTCCATCAGCAGGTGAAAGCCCATCAGAGAGGAGAGCAGAGGTGGCTGCAGCAGAGTCGAGCGTGGCTGGTTCTGCCTGTGGCACTGGCAGAGTGTCTGGAGAAGCTCACTAGGTACAGACATGCCATGGCTAAGGAACGGGCACTTCCTAGCTCTGGATCTATGACAGGAATATCATTTGCACTGATCAGACACCTAAATGAGAGATTCCTACTGTCAAAGTGAAAGCAGGGGCAGAAAGATTAAATCAAAGCCACTGGTCCAAAAGCGGTTTCTAGCAGCTGGTCCACTGTGGGTTCTGCTGGTCCTGCTCAGGCTGAGCACTGGTGGTGGCACCAAGGACACTGGGATGGCTGGGCTGGGGGTCTGTCCCGCTCCCAGGTGAGCACTGGTCCAGTTCAGGGATGCACAAAGCACACGGTGGGGACTCCACTCCGAGCGCGGTTCAGTGTTGCTCCCAAGTGGTTCTCGGTAAGGCAGCAGCCCAGGCCAGGGCGTCCTCCCTGTGCTGCTATTTCCCATCAACTTTGCTACAAAGATACAGCAGAGAGACCTTTCTCCTACAGCTCCTCAGAGAACAGCTTTTACTCTCTCTCTACATCAGCAGAAAGCTCTTGGTGACACCTTCCATCCATAACAACAATGCAACTCTTTTGAACTCAAACAGTTTTATTTAATGTTTTCTTGCAGACTTTCTGCAAAGGAGCTTCTTTTGGAAGAAGAGAGAAAGAAGGGGTTGTGGTGTTTTTTTTTTTTTTTTTCTTTTTTTTTTGGGAATACCAAGTTAAAAATGTGAGCCGAACTAAACATGCCATACACATGCTGAGAGGAATTGAACACACATTCATCCGTATGGGCACTCTTCAGTAGACTGGACCAGTGTTTCAACGCAAATTCCAGCCCCCAGAGAACTACATGGTTTAGATTTCACAGTATGACTTTTCCCCCTGGAACTCGGGGGGGCGGGGGGGTGGAGGGGGGGAGGAGAAAACCTTAACTGGTTAAGTGACCAAGTTCTTAGCTGCTCTGTCCATCGAGGCTCTGAGACATCAGGAAGGACTGGACCACCTCCTCCGTGGACTGGGGGCTGGTGCTCACGTCCTCCAGGGCATCCGTGACCGAGAACTGCCGGTCCCGCAACCGGTTCCAGTTGGCCAAGATATTGTGGTACTCAAAGACCTTCTCATAATTGCCAATGGAATTGTACAGTTTAATGAGACCTCTGTAATCATATTCAAGTCCACTGTATCCTTCCCCAAAAAGCTTCTTTCCTAAAGGAATCCAAAAGAAAACTGGATTCAGAACATCCACATGCTGCAATTGCTCAGGTCATTTTTAGCAACAGGTTGAACTTTTTTGTCAGGGCAAATCAAGAGCACAACACAACACACAGTGTTATCAACAACCTTCCTGGATGATGGTCTGAATGCTCTGAGGGTGCTGGAACTGCACCCTGCTCCTCAGGGACTCTACAATCACATCATCACCTGCACCACAGCTTTACACGTGCAGAATCTACAGCCCTACACAGGAGACTCACTTTGTGCCCCAGTCACACACCAAATTCAAACAGTGAAGTTGTTGTTTTCTACCTTAAAACCATAGTTTTCTTCTGTAACACACTGTACATAACTGTATGAAGCACAGCTATGCCCCAAACCTGGGCCACAGCATGACCCAAGGATGCATTTGATTGGGGATTAAAATTCACTGCAAAGGGTAACAGGCAAGACAAATATTTAATGAGAGGAGTTATTCTGATGGGCACAATCATTGCCCATTTCTTTCAAAATTTGACTACATTCTGCACTCAGGTTCTGGCCACAACTCCAAAATGTATTTAATGGGTCTGTTTTCAATGAATTCTGAAGGAACACTGAAAATAACACAAGTTCAGAATTCAGTCCCCGGGAGAACATTAAAGAAAAACCCATATTTACATTGAACACCCATATGAAATAAAGTATCTTGTATCTCATGAAGTTCTTTACTAAAACTTTCAGACACTTAAATGTCCTGTGTCACTCACCAATTGCTATGGATCTCAAATAAAGCTTTTCAGCATTTTCATACTGGTTCATGTCATAGTTGTAGAGGGAGGCGAGGTGGCCCACGGAGAGGGCAACTTCATAATCCTCCTGGCCCAGGAGCTGCTCCTTGATCTGAATTGCCTTGATGTGCATTTCCTCTGCTTCCTGGAGGGTCAAAAATCACACAGGTCAGTCAGACACCTTTCACCCCACAAACAGAGAAAAAGGTTTAAAGAAATACAACTGTGTTGCTGAACAGTCTGTAGTATTTTAGAAAAGGCAAGAAGTAACAAAGCCAAAACCAAAGCAAGTTCTCCAAATTCCTAATGAAGTGGATCATTAAATGCTATCACCAAACCCACTGCCACCCCCTGAGGGCATCAAGCATCCCCATGGACTGCTTCTGCACAAAGCTTTTGGGATGAATCATAAAGCACAAGTTTTCCAAGCACAAAACTACTGACTGAGACTGTGAAATGTGGACACTGAAAACCCTCCCCTGTGACAGATTCTGGATGCCCTGCAGATGAAGTCAGGCCCTTCACACCCCCAGTCTCACCTTGAACTTCCTCATGGACTGGTACAGCCTGCCCAGGTTGCCGTAGTGTTTGGCTGTTTGCACGTTGAACTCCCCAAAGGCTTTTTTGGCCAACTGGAGCGAGGAGAGGTGCAGGTCATGAGCCTCCTGGAGCAGCCTCTGCTCTGTCTCCTTGTTGTGACAGTCTATGGCAATCTCCTCCAGGATGAGTGCTGGGGGCAGAGAGAGGGGCTGGCACTGTGCTGCACACCCAGGGCTCCCCGTGGGCAGCACAGAGCCATCCCTGGACACACCTCAGGATGCATCTCATCAGCTTGGGCTGTCACAAACTGGGACCCCCAGGGATCAAGCTCACAACCTATATTTGTATATTCTGTGTTTTTACACCCCTCAAAGCCTTCCAGATAAGTTGTAAAGAGTTTTCTTTGTGTTTTACAGGTGTGTTGACAGAGAACATCAAGGATTACAAACACCCAGAGTCACCTCCGTTGAAAACAACAATTCAAGTTCCATTGTCTGCGAGAGAACAGGATAAACAAATCCCAAGGAAGGATTTGAAGGAAGGGAACTACCTTTCACTCTCTTCGAAGAGGCCAAGAGAAGATGGTCCTCTGGGAGAATGTGAGTTATAATGCCAATAGCACGTTCAGCATGGAATCTGAAATCAAGTGGAAATAAAAACATTCAAGGTACCTCTCTGAGTCAGCAGCTGACACAACATCCCAAACATTACTGCAATCAACATGCATTAAATCCTAATTGGAAAGCTGGACCATTTGAGAACATTTTTCTCCATTTACAGCAGTAAACGTGCTGCCAGACCCCCAAAGGGCTGCACTCACAGTGCATTGTCGAATTTGCCAGAGCTGTACTGGTGAACATATGAAGAATAAGCCAGGTCTTCGTGGGCTGTGGCTACGTGGATGTTTTTACCTCCAAACACCGACTGCCGGATATCGAGCGCTGTCTGCAAGAGGGGCCAGAAAAAAATTCCACAGTTAACACAGAAAAAAAATCCCTGGCAAAAAGGGACAAAACCCCACTGCCTCTGAAATTCTCTACATACTTGAGACACTGAATATATAAAGGACACATAAGTCAGGGAAAGAATACAGAAAGAAAAGTCCCATAGTTGGCGGTGTTTGGGGTTTTTTTAAAGAACAGCACTGCAGTAATTAAATCAACTATTATCTGCCCCCATGAATTAACATTTCAGAGACTGAGAACATCAAGCCAGACACAGTCCTGCTGCCTACCTGATAGATGGCAACAGATTGGCAGATATTGTCTACGTTGAGCAAGTAAAACCCATAGTCTAGTAGCGTGTCAGAGTATTTGGGGTGCTTGGCTCCAAAATGCTCCCTGGAGGAGAAACACACTTCCATTATTAAAAATCAAGGCAAGTCAAGCATCATCCTAAAAGGGTCTCTCCTGGAGTGCTGCTCACCTGGCCAGGTACACAGCGTGCTTGATGAGCTGCTCAGCCTTCTTGAACTCCCGCTTCACCACACAGGCCTGAGGGGAAAGGGAGCATGTGAGGAGCTGGGCACCCCCTCAGCTCCACACACTGCTGCACTCACTGCTGCTTTTACCTCAAAACATCCCTCTGCTTATTGAAGGACTTGGCAGTTGTTTAAGGAAAGGATCGCAGTATTAATAAACTTGTTTTATTCTGCCAGAAATGCCTGACTGAAGGGTTTGTGCTGTCTAGATCAAAGAGGGAAGAGAGCACCTTTTTATGGCAGCTCACAGCTTAACGGTGTCATGATGGTCATTTGTGCAGCTGAAGCTCAGTTTGAGAAAGGAAAAACCCCAGAAATACATCCCTGCCCAAGGCTCGTGGAGTTGGATCCAAGAATTCTGGAGATACAAACTATCCCTACTCACTCTGGGTTGCAGATCAGGCACAAAAGCAACATGGAAGCTTTTAAATTCACCTTTGAGGCTTGTCGTAGCACATCCACCACCACCTTCACGGGCAGCCCCACCGTGATCTCCTTCATGGCCTCTATGCACCACTTGTAGGCCTGGGGGACACAGAGGGACCAACACAATGAAGCTGCAACTTCACCACAGCAAGAAAAATATTACCTGGCTCTGAAAAGCTGCTCATTTACATTCCAGAATTTCAAATGTTCTGTCCAATTGTTTAGGTGTAATGGAACTTGACCTAAAAACCACTTTTAAGTTAATAGTGAACGTGTAAGTATTTTATATCAGCCTAAGCATGTATTATTACAATTGCTTTTTCAGTCAAAACTGTATTTATTATAAACATTTATAAAGATGTTTTTATAAAGATTATTTTATAATCTTTAAAGTCATCCTCACAATTCCCACTCTGCAGGACAACACCCAGGTCAGTGGACTGGGGAGCCAAAGGAAAACCAGAGTTTAAACAGTGGTTCCACTTCAGAGAAAATTTTTAGAGAACAGGTGTAAAGCTTTGTTACCTGTGCTCTGCTATACCTTTTTACCCATTAAAAGAAGCTTTTGTAACACTTCACTTCGAGAGGACCAACACATCCCACACCAAGGTATCCCAGCGTCGGTCACGTGGACTGACTCAGAACGCCACACAAACTGACAAATCCAGGGTTTCTCTGGCAGTGCCACACACTGGGAGATCAGGGATGTGATGTGAGATCAGGGACAGCATGTGGGTGGTGCTGCACCCCCTGGCAGGGTGCAGGGGCTGCCCCCAGCCCTCACCTCGTCGTAGTGGCTCTTGGCGAAGAGCAGGGCGCAGAGCTCGCCGTAGAGCGCGGCCTTGTTGGCCTGCTGGCCGTGCTTGGCCAGCTTGTCCATGTAGGACTGGGCCAGCTTGAACGTCTCCTCCCCCAGGTGGTATTTACAGTTCCCGTTCCGGACGTGCAGCAACCTGGGGGGACACAGAGGTGAGCTCAGGCAGGCTGGGAATCATTCACACACAGGATCACAGGATCAACCAGCTGGGAAAAACCTCTGGGATCATCACCTGTGACCCAACCCCACCTTGGCACCCAGAGCCACATCCAGGCTCTGCTTCAACACCTCCAGGGACAGTGACCCCACCCATTCCAATGGCTGATCACTCTTTCTGTACAGAACTTCTTCCCAATGTCCAACCTAAACCCACCCTGGTACAGCTCAAAGCTGTGCCCTCTTGTCCTATTCCCTGAGAGCAGGGCCTGATCCCCCCCCAGCTCCCCCCTCCTCTCAGGGAGTTGTAGAGAGCAATAAGGTCTCCCCTGAGCCTCCTTTTCTCCAGGCTGAGCCCCCCCAGCTGCTCCTCACAGGACCTGTGCCCCAGTTTGGTGTGGCACCCTCAGAACTGCCCTGGCTGGCATCAGGAACACACAATTCTGTTCCCAGAGCAGTTCTGCTGCTGCACTTTGGCTCTGGCACAGCAGGAATTGTCACTGTTGGAGATGTAAATGAGTTCACATATTGATGCAGTTTTGCACATCCAGTGCTTGAACCAGCCTGGTGTGTGGTGGCTTTGTGTTTTATTTTCCATAAAATCTGTTCTCCTCAGTCCTGATGAAATGCCATTCCCAAAGCCCTGTCCTGTGCAGCAGGAAATCCCTTCCACCTGCTTCCCAAGGGATGGTAACCTCAGCCAGCCCCTGAGTGAGAACACACAGAGCTCGTTTTCCTGCATCTCTGCACTTTTCCCCTCAAACCCTGCCTAGCCCAGGGCTCCAAATGGGCATTTTTGTCTTTTGGGGTTTCCTCACCAAAGACTTAGTCACAGTCGTTTGACATGAGACCCAGCAGCACCAGAACAGAGTATTTTCTTGACCCAATCCACAACAACTCCACCATCCTCTCCCTGCCCTCTCCTATCCCACTGCCTTTCCATCCCAAGGATTAACAGGAGCCTCAGGAAGCAGCCAGTCACACACAGCACTGGTGAAACCTCCTCCTGTTCCTCTAGAGAAGTAACAGCTTCAGCTTCTGGCAACTTAAGTTAAAATAAAAGAAAAGCATTTTTTTCATTAGTGTAGGCTGATGCTTATTTACTTTAATGAGATACATTTGGAATGGGTGCCTTATCATATTCCAAGCCCACGGGGCAGAGGTGGATTCCCAGCCAGGGCAGCTGTTCCTGCTCCATGGCAAATGCCTGCATGGAGCACACATGAAATCCAGGTGAATTAACCTCCCCTGGCCCCCCTGGAAATGTGTAATTAGACAGTGAGTAACAGAGACTGAAAAACAGAGGGCAAGGCTTTGGCAATCAGGGCAACAGAACCCAGTGGTGCTGCACTGCAAACAGGCTGGAACTCGGAGCTAATG
Organism: Corapipo altera; assembly: GCF_003945725.1. NCBI lineage: Eukaryota > Metazoa > Chordata > Aves > Passeriformes > Pipridae > Corapipo > Corapipo altera. The sequence continues at coordinate 2,696,553 of NW_020884935.1, read as the reverse complement.
GATGGCAAAAGCATTTTATTCCTGTTATGATACCTTAGGATAAAACTCCCAATAAATTGTTAAGGGGGAAGGAATGAACAGTGAAGGTTTTGTTCAAATTTTTTTCTTCTCTAAGCGTGTTTTCTGTTTCCACTAACACCAAGCACAGATTTAAGGTGCTGTAGCACAGAAACACAGCTCAGTTCACCCTAAAAACTCAGCCTGTCCCTTGGTTTCCTATCCTATCATCAAACTCAAACACTGACAAGAAAGGAAATAAAGTTCCCCTTTTCCTGAGCAGGGAGTGGAGACAAGCACATGACAAGATGTGCATTTGCTGCACAAAGAGAACAAAGAACAGACCTTCAAAAACCCTGCAAGCAGCTCCACAAACACCAGCCTTCCAGGGGCAAACAGCAACCAGGCTCAGGAACAGGCAGCAAAAAGCAACACCCACATTTTTCCTTAAATATGGTCTGAGAACTCAACACGATGTGCAAGTGCATTGTGTGCTTGGGCACAGGAACATTCCAGCTACAAGAGACAGGAATTATGAAGAAACTGGAGAAAAATTAAGCAAACAGCTTCCCTAAAGAGGCAAAAGCATTCTGCCTGCACCATTCAGCTGGGAGCTGCTCTGCAACATCAAAACCTTGGAGCCCAAATCCCATGTAATGGTATAAGCCAGTGGGGATAGCACTGCAATTCAGATAAGCTCCTGGGAAAGATCCTATCCAGTGTCTGGATGCTTCAGTGATAGTGTCTTAAAACAAAGAAATCTCCCAAAAAACCAAGCTAAGCCCAAAAGCCAATCCTCTAGGATAAGCAGAGTTTATGTGATCCAGCTCTGAGTAACAAAAAAATCCTTTATTAATCCAAAGGAATTCTAGAAGATAAAGCTAAGAGGAAGAGAAAAGGCCTCGGGACGTTTATGCTAATGGTTCTGAACCTCCTTTGATGTCTGCAACAACAGCTTTTGGGGACTAACCTCCCCCAATAAAACCAGTCTCTGGGAGCCAACACAATGTTACACAGCAGCTTAGGAAGTCTGAAACCACCAGAAAAAAAACACAACCCAAGAATCAGCAAAACGCGAAACAATGAAGCGGGGGAACCACATACTCGTGTTATTTATTTGTACCTTGTTGTTTAACACACAGTAACGAGACAAAGCAAACCAAGAGGAGCACCACATGCAGGAGAACAGCACACAAGATCATTAAAACCTCCAGTCTTCCCAGCTTCTCCACATAATTTACTACTGCTGGTAGAAGGGAACACCAAGTCGTGCTTGCACAGCACAAAACTCCCCATGGTTCTGAATTCCATTCTATCACCAATGCAGTGTATTAATTCAACTCCCAGAGATCAGACTGATTAGCACTTAGAGCAAGAGCTGCCACTTTTTTAAAGGGTCACACTGGATTTGAGTTTTGCTTCCCTAAAACTCCCCCAACCTCCAGTGCAAACCCAGTGGTAAGAACAAGATTTCCTGGGGCAGGGATCAGGTGGGAGCCACACGAAGCTTCTCTCTGAAGTCAGGAGGCTGAATGAAGTCTCTGCTCTGTCCCACAGAAAGGTGTTTGGATTTCACACACTGAGCCCTTCCCCGAGTGCTTTAAATCCCTTCAGTGTGACACAATCCCAAATAAAGGCTGCAGTGTGTTTGGGAGATGCCAGAACATCTTCCCATTCCCACTGCTGCCCAGAGGGATGATGTTCCTCAGGGAACAATGGCTGTCTCTCCCAAACCCAGTCAATTCTAACACAGGATGCTTTTTCCCAGCCCAAAATGAAAATCTCCTTTCCACGACTGCTGTCCAACAGAGAGTTCCATTTTTCCCTTTCTTTACCTTCTTTTCTTTTTCTTTTTTCCTATTCAGAGAAGGCAACATTTTATTTAAAGCAACTTCCCTGGCTTGCCAAATGGCTGGATACCACCAGGGAACTTTTTTTAGACTAATTAGAAGGCAGAGCACCAAGTACTAACTGTGGTTCTGTATCCATCACTCCTCAGTTCTGGAAGGTGGGTACGTGTGCCCAGTCTCCTGGCATCAGTTTATTGCTGGAATGGCAGCCAGCAGAACCAGGCAGAGCAGTGTTGCCATGGCCCTGGGGCTGGCACAGCACATCAGCAGCTCCTGGCAAAGCCTCTTTCCTCGTCGTGTTTGCCCAGCCATAAACAAGATGCAGGGCTTTTTTTGGAGCAGCTTCCCCCAAAACAAGTTTTGCTCTATATTCAACACAGCACATGCTTTGTTCTGTTTTGCAGCAGCTAAAAAAAGTTCAGTCCTGTCCTAGCTCTGCTCAGCAGCCCCCAGGTGATCCCTGGTGATCCCTGGTGTTCCCAACAAACCCCACCTGGCCACTGGCTGCAGTTCATCTCACCTGGATACAGAGGTGGAAGAGCTACCAAAAACTGAAATATGATCTCCATCAATGCAATATCAATCTCCACGGGCCCCTGAGAAACAAGGCAGGTTCAAAACCCAAATGCCTCCTAACAGCAAAAAAATTCTTTCCCAAATGTTTCCAGCTGTGGCTCAAGGTGCCCAAAAGAGCTGGACATCCAGATCTTTAACTAACCCCTATGAAGCAAGAGAACTCACTGATCTCAACCAGGAAAGGTAAGTTTTGCTTTTATTTCTGAATCTGTAGCACTTGAGTTTGGATTTGGCAAATTCTTCTTGCAGCAAACAGAACTTGAGCAGAGCCCAACACTGAACATTCCTTCACGTGCAAGCCTTGAGCAAACAGGGTGCTGGCCCACTCCCACTGCCCAGCCACGCTTCCCAGGAGATATTGGGAAGGGCAGCAAAACAAGAGGGGTTTATCCACTGTTTTCTGTGCTGCCAGCTTACATGGTGAAAACCCAGGGATTAGTGCAGAACAAGCACCTCCTGACCCTCAGCTCCAGCCAGGAGAGTGTTTTGGTGCAGCACAACAGCAAAGGAGCATCTGGAGTGGATTCCCCCCGGGACTGAAGGGGGAGCTCACCTCACACAGCACTCCACGGCACGGAACCAGTGCAGGATCTCATCGTGGAGGGTGCACAGCTGAAGGCAGGACAGGAACACCTTCTCAGCATCACTGTACCAGCCTGCATCCGACAGGAATCCCCCTGGGAAAACAGCAGGGACGGAAATGGGAACCCTTTCGAAGGGATAAAGGCTTTGCTCAAGTCTTGTGAGACGACTCCTTGTTTCATAGACCTGCATCTACAGACAGAAACCCTGCCAAGGTCAAATGCTCCAGCCCTGAACTGAAAAGGATGAAATCTGAGAGTAGAAGGATTCTCCTTCAATTAAAGAATTCTCCTTCAGTTGAGCATGACTTGTTGGTATGACCTAGTTTTCCTACAGTTCTCTGTCAAAAAGAACTTACCAGTAATAAACACATTTAAATTCCTTACATTAAGCATCACATCTGCAAAGAAATTTTAAGTCTAAACCATTTGAAATAGAAAAGCCTATACACTCTTACATATTCAAATCCAGTGTATTTTTCTTAAGACACCAGGGAGTTTTCTCAAACTCACACTCCAAAACACACAAGTTCTTTAAAAAGATGTCACAGACATTAACATGAAAATAATTAGAAGTTAGATTAAGTGAAGCTTGCACAGAGAGAGCAGCAGTTACCTAAAACAAACCCAATCTGGATTGCTTTTTCTTTGACAGCAGCATCTGACTCTGCAATGTAGGAGCACCTTCTGCTGAAGGAATAGGCCAGGACAGAAGCCACTTTGACCCCATGGTCCATCAAAGCCTGGAAACAGTGATGGAGCAGATGTCTGGAACAAAAGAGAGCAGAACTCGATGCCACATGAAGTTTTTAGAGCACTGGCTCTGGGGTGCCATGAATTCACATGAGAGAAATGAAGCCCAAGCCTCCCTCAAACCCAAAGCAGATGAGGCCCAGCATCCCTGGGGGTCTCCAGGCTAAGGGATCACAGCTGTGGGATGGTCCAACACCAAGGGAGGGCACACAGAGTTCTTCACAAGGACACCCCCAGGTGGAAGGAAAACACAGCCTGCCCAGGCAACATGAAAACTGGGAAACAAGGTTTTCAGCCCAAACTGAGGAGGGAGGAAGCCTCAAATCCCCCCTCCCCCAGCAGTCAGCCAGACCAGCAGTGATGGCTCCATTAACATCACACACATGCAGAGTCTGGAGGCTCAGAGCTCACTCCAGTTCCCAGGAATCTGATCTGAAACAGTCGAGTTCTGAGTGTAACACCACAAATGCAATATTTAATGACAGGAAAGCTCTTGAAACTGGGGCAATCCTGTCAGCAGGAGAACCCTTCCCTCAGGATTTGCTAAGCCAGCAGGACGTGGGTGCTGTGACTGCCACAGCTCAGGGCCTGGTTGGGCATCCACGAGAAACTGGGGGGGGGTTTGCATCATTTGTTTTTCTTGTTTGCACCTTTTTTCCCCCCCCCCTCTCTTCCAAGATCGAGAGGTTAAGGGCTGAAATGGGAATTACTGGTTTGTTAAGACACTCACCTTTTATCTAAAGCTCGTAGCACCTTTGCAAAAACTTCTAGTTCACAAAATTCACTACCCAGCTGGCACAGACGGCCCTGTTGGTAAAGCTGGAAAAAAAAAACCATGGAAGTTAAATTTTAAGATTAAGATTGAGTTTTTCTGGGAAATTTAGCTTAATGGTAAAGAGGACTCATGAGGAAATTGAGACTTTAGAGCATTGAAATCCAGCAGGCTAAAAAAGTAACAATTCCAGAATCACCACAGGGTATCACCACAGGACATAAGTGCAGTGTTTAAAGGCTGAGCACACCAGCCAGGAGAGCTCCAGAGGGGCTTTCAAGGGGTTTTTTTTAATCTATAAAATGTATTTTCAAGTGGCTGTGTCCTCCTGCATCACCAAAACACTGCCACACGTAAGCTACAAACCCAAGAGAAGACCAAGAAACCCCTAAAATCAGCAAAAAACCACAATTAACAGCTTTGACACATAAGCTAGAGCACAGCAATGCAAATACACAATATACAAATAAACCCCAACCCACAAGTTGTGCAGGGGGTGAGTCAGCAATCCCCAGCACCAGACAGGCACGAGCCCTGTCCCCATTAACACCTGAGCTCCCACAGGTGATTGCTGCCTCGGAAAATGGGAAAACTGGAGTGCAGCTGTTCGTGCATTTATTGAAAGCAAGGGCCTGTTTCACCCCCAAAGTGATCTGTGCCTGCAGATCAGCACATTCAGCAGCTGAGTGCTTCACAACAAACCATGAGAGACCTGCCCATGCAGTGCAGGGGGAAGCTGTGCCACAGGAGGATGTAAATACCATGGATTCACACAGGTACAACAATACAACAGTGCAAAGAAGTGTCAGAAAATCCACTGTGAGTGATTAATTCCCGTTATCCTGAAGCCCCTGAGCCACAGGTGGGACCTAAGGGAGCACCACTGCACACCTGGCACAGCTCCCACCAGGGCTCTAAGGACAGCACTGATGTTCCTCTCAGTCCCAATAAGGGCTGAAAATCCTCCCAGTGAGAAGCATCTCGTGCCTGGTTCACCTTTTTCTCCACAAACACAGCAAGTGAGAACATCTCCAGCCAGAAATTTAGTTTTTAAGTCAACTCTCCTTACAAAAGCACCTGACACTGACTCCACAGCACGGCAAGTTTGTTGTTTTAACAGCAGCACCTACAAAAAAAAAAAACCCTCCAAAAATACTTTGACCTGATAACGTCAATTGCCAGAAATGAACGTTTTCCTTTTAGTTATCTGGTTTTTTTTCTGGGGGATAATAAATAAAAAGGAAGTCTTTTTAAAAAAAAAAAAAACCAGAGTGAGTTTGCATGCAAAGTTAGTGCTCAGATAAAGCACTTCAAAGGGATCTGAGCTGGATTCTCTCTGGCACTGAAGGAACAGCCAGGGTGGTGTGTTTAAAAGCTACAGTCATGGTTAAATGGTTTCATTTCTTCAGCACAGCTGTCTCAGGGCAAACGCTCTATAAAACCTAAAACATATTTTCTGCAGTAATATACTAAAAAAAAAAAAAAAGGGGGTTTAAACTGCCTGGTTTTCCATGCCCAAACTGCAGGGGGACATCCTGTCAATATTTCAACATTTCTGGAGGGAGTCAAGGCACACCCCCCCCAAGGTGTTTTACCTGGATTTAAGGCAATCAAAGCCCCATCACAACTCCCAAGCACAGTATCAGTCCCTCCTATCACTGAGCAGTGGTAACTAAAGACCCCAGAGACTCCTGGCTCACCAAAACCCAACTGTAGTAAGACTTGTTAAAATTAATATTTATGAGGTTACATAAACACATCTGGGACTGTGCCCACTGTTACATGTGATTCCTGAACTGCCAAGGAATAAAAGCCCTGGTGGGGTGGGAGGGAAGGGCCCAAAACTCCCCTCAGCTTTGGCACATCAATTATTTGGGGCACACCTAAAGTCTGGCTCGGGGCCCCCAGGTCCAAGGTGCCATTTTTCACTGCTCTAAGTTGAGATAAAATCTCCCTGGGAGGTTCACACCACCACTCACCCCTTCCCTCGAGGAACTAACCCAGCTCTGAGCCTCTTGGAACTGCTGGAGCTGTTACAGCAACATTTTCAGACAGGATTTGACATGGAAATAGTGAGTTATACGTCAAACTGTGAAGTAATTCCAGGAGATTCAGTAACACTCATTTGTTCATTGAGGACTGAAGAAATGGTTCTCTTGTCAAAGCTCCAGAGAGACAGAACTCCTGACCACAGCCTTGCTACATAACCCAAAATACAAAACAAAATAGTGATTCAAGGAAAACATGTCCTGACACGAACAGCAGAGCCTGGGCTTCTGAACAACTGTTCTTTTCTGAAGGGAGAAATGCCTTCTAGACACCAACTTCACCTGTTTGGAGCCTACCAGGGATTTATTTTTCTCTGACTATGGAAAAATGACTAAAAGGCTGCAATGGGACTCCACCAGCTCACACTGCCACATCAATTCTGGCACTGCAAACAGGTATAAATTTAATATACAGGTATATTATTTACATACCTGCCCAATCCAGCTGTGGGAAATCCACCCTGACCCTCCTTCAGGATCTGAGGCTGAATACTGAACTTGTAACACACTCACCTAAACATGCAGAAGCTGCACATCACAGTGGCCCCAATTAAATAAATTAATAACATTAACTTGTTGTTATCTCTTATATCATAATTCCATTAAAGTTCTCGTTGGATTTCTCTCCCTGAGTAGATTAAGCTGAAGAAAAAAAAACAAACAACAAAACAACAACTTCTTCTAAACATAACAAAAAATCATTTTAAAAACTTATTTTTTAAAGCAGCTGGAGGTTAATTCCAACCAGTTGCACAAGGACCCTCCAGAGGAGGAACTGAACACGCAATTCAAAAAATATGCTCCTGTTGCTCCAGAGCTTGGAAGAGGAGTGAAAAATATGGATGTTTCAGGAAGAATCACAGAGGAAATCCAAGGAGCTCCCCAGCATGTTTTGTAATACCAACAACGTAACGTGGAGTATCCTGCCAGGCTGGGGAAGGACTCTGCACTTCACAAACAGCAGGATTTGGGAAAAAAAAGTTTGGCTGAAGCCACCATCTTCCTTCCCCACTTGACAAGGAAGGAAAAAGTTTCCTGAGTGCACTGAATGAATCTGTTGGCAAAGTACAGTCAGTACAGATGGGGCAGGGGGCACGGCCTTGGAAAACAACCAGCTGGAAATTTAGGGACATTCGATGCTTTTAAAGTGTCAAAACCATCTCCAAACCTCCAGCCAAGCCCTGGTTCTACTGGAGATTGTTTGAGGCATAAAAAAAAAAATGCAATTTTTCAACTATTCTTGGAAAACATATTGACAATTACTAGGCTGGTCCTTACAAACCTCCATCCATTAAATAATCAAGAAGAAAAACAACACTCTGGCTTCAGAGCCAACTTTTGGACACTCCAAACACTCCCCACCTGCTCTCTGTGCCACAGCAGCACAGTTTGTGTTTCACAAGGGACACAAGTCTGAGCCTTCCAGGGACACAGCTGGGAGATTCTCCTCAGCAGTAATTGGGAAAACCCAGCTTGCTTTGGAGTTAAATCAGCCCAAAGGAAATGAAGTGGAAATAGGAATTATTGTTCAGCAGGAGGTGAACACCTCTGTTCATGGTGTGACCTCATTATCTCAACTGTGATGAGTTCTACTGTCTCAGACTCAACGAGGAGACTGAAAAAAAAATGGAGAAGCTACAGGATATTGGGATGAGAAAATATGTCCCATAGGTAGAGGTTCAAAAAAAAAAAAAAGCAATCTCAGTAATACAAGTCAGAAGGCAAGAAGTTTCAAACCAGGAAAGACACAACAAGGAAAGATGGTTCAGCTCAGATCTAAATTTAGACTAGAGAAACAAGGCATGTGTTAATAATTGGAAAAAACTCATGAGGTGCTGATTCTCCTTCAGAGGGAGGGTTTGATTTGCAGCAGAAGGGCAGGTTTGGTTCCAGCAGCACTCAGGGAGGCTGCAGAGGGTGTGCACTCCAGAAACCAGCACATGCTTCAGTTCTCACCCCAAACCAGCAGCAGGAGGGGAACGAAGTGTCCGTGAAATCCCACTGGGGGGTCCCAGCAGGGTCCCACAGAACAAGGCTCTGGGATGCTCTGCCTCCCTCACACGCTGAGCTGGTGACCTTGTTTGTGCTTCCCTGGGCAGGGGAGCTCAGCCACACCTCACTTCAGGGGGAGTTTCTCCTCCTCACATCCCCTGGAGCCCCGGGATGGGACAGTTTCATTCTGATTTCCAGAAATGATGATGATCCCTCCTGAGCAAACCTGATCTCTGAGCTCGGTCTGTGCTGCAATGCAGGGAACGGACGTTCTGCCGCTTGCTGGGAACAGTCAGCAAATTCCTGTTTGCTCACTTTCTTTGGTTCAAAACACACCCAGACGTGAGAGAAACCAAATTCATGTCATCCCCAACTGTTCCTGTGGTTAATGATCACTTCAGAAAGCGCTCCAAGAACACTGGATGCAAATAATTGTCAAGAAAAAAATCAATTGTAAAGGACCAAACCCACAGAGTCCAGAAGAGACATTCCAAAAGGAAAATAAACATGGGATGAAACTCCTTGTTAACCTACACAAGTCCAAGAGGAGCCTGTCAGTCATTAACTGCAACAAATACCTGGGACAGAGAACACTAAAGCACCTGGAGACCCAAAGTGATGAGATAATTACACAAAACAGAATATGAGGCTGAGGCACGGGGGGAAAGAGCTGAATTCTGTGCAGGGCACCGACTACAGAGTTCAGTATTTGATCTGTGCCAACGAAAACTGGATCCCTTACATGAACACCCTCTCTCAGAGCACCATCCTCACCCCAACAAACTACAAAATATAGTCATTTGAGGGGTTTTTTTTTTTTGAGGACTTACAGTTTATTCCAGCTGTCACTACTTTTTCAAGTAGAATTTTGGCATTTTGCTCATATGCTGAGATCCAGCATATTTTTTTCTTTGGTTTCTAAAAACTACCCCCCCCCTCTCTCTTTTCTCCCCAGCCCCCCAAAAAAACCAAACCAAGAGGAAAGAGAACCTGACCAGTTTAACTAGGAAACAACCCAACCAGGATATACACACACCTGGCAAACACCCAAAGGAAATAAAATATCATATGTGAGCACATTTTTATTTTGCCCTCCAGAGGCAGGTGTTACTTGTAACAATACTAGTTATTAAGCTCTTCAAAACACAGCTGTGATTAATAAGACATTTAAATATTTTTTAGCTCAAATGTAGGCTTGGAAATTTCCAGGATATCCTCCCAAGTGTCCTGCTCTGCCTCTAATGGTTGCAAGGAAAAGTCAAACACTGGTTGAAAAAAAAAAAAAAAAGATATCCAGTGACACCCTGCTGAACCAGGACAGGTCTGTTGTTTTACCACAGTCATGATTATTTGATATTCCTTGTTTTGAGCTTTACTCACTGTTTGAGAATGCTCCAGAAAGACAAATGTGCTCAGGGTGAGGGGCCTGCCTGCTCCTGGGACTCTGCAGCAAGACCCATCTCTTACCAAAGCCACACCAAGAACATCCCACAGCGACCCCAGGGTCGACTCCTCACTCAAGTCCCAAAATTTAACAATTCTGGGAGACGTAAAGTTCAAACTAATTGAATTTGTTCAACAAACACAGGCAACATATTGTGACAATAGAGCCAAACACTGGATCAGAGGGTACCCTGGGGAAAAAACCAGGACACTCTGCTGGCATTCTTCTGCCTTTTAAATCCCAGCACAGTGACTGTCTCTGCTGCTGGATCTTATCTGAGGCTTCTGAATCAACCTGAACACGCTGGTAAACCTGTGCCAGCCTGGCAAATGTTAGGTTTGAGTGTTGATATCAATGAATATGACACAAGAAGTTCTGTGTGGCCACAGCCAATTAACATCTGGATATCAAAATACAATCTGACTGACACCACCGTTCATTTTCTGCAGAAATCAGTGGAACCTTCTCCACTACCACAAACCATTACATCCAAATTATACTCACTCACATGTGAAAGATTGGGGAAAAAATTATTTTTATCTTTTAATGATCACATAATGAAAGGGATTCTCTGCCTCTTTTAGGGTCTAAATGCAGGTGTTATTTGTGCACATCCTCAATCACACACCACTTTTCCTCAGCTGTATCTGAAGGATAAGGACTGTTCCACAGGATGCTGACAACTGACACCACCCCAACACAGCAGCAACACCACCAGGTAGCCAAACAAAGATTTAATAGTCTTCTAGTCTGTCTTACTTTGGAAATTCTACTTCTGGATGGTCAGGATGAATGGAATATGGCTCACCAGGCTGAAAGGGCACTAAAATCCACCTGATTTTCCAAGTAACTGTATCCAGAACTGAACAGCTACACCACTTGTACTGCTGTCACCAGGCAGAGACACCAAGAACAAGTTACCAAGAGTTCTGCAGGTGCACAGGAAAATGTTTCAGGAGATCTGCACTCTGGGGTGGGCTCTCAGGCACTCACTGCAGGCACACACTCTTTAGTGAGGGCTGAGGACTTCTCCCAGCATCCCACCCAGGGTTTGGGACATTTATGGATAAGCTAATTTGAATGTGACTGTTAAAGGGGACAGTTATGGAATCACAGGACGGTTTGGGTGGGAAGGGATCCTAAAGCCCGTGTCCTTCCAACCCCCTGCCACAGGCAGGGATGCCATTCCCTAGACCAGGCTGCTCCTGGCCTAAAACTGGTTCTCCTGCACAGAAAAGGTGGCAGGAGCAGAAGCCCAGCCTGCCCTGGGCAGCCAGGGAACACTCACTGCACGAGGGGCCCAGTTCTTCTGTTCCATGGGGCACATCCCAGAGATGCAGATTGGTGAGAGGAATGTTGGTGCAGGACACACATTCCAGGTCACCAAAGACTGTCCTGGTGTAAAACACAGAAGGAACAGAAAAAGCGAGGGGGGATGGCTTCAAACTGACAGAGATGAGGTTTAGAGTGGATATTAGGAAAAAATATCTCGGGTACCGAGGTCCTGGCAGAGGTTGCCCAGAGAAACTGTGGTTGCCCCATCCCTGGAAGTGTCCAAGGCCAGGTCAGACAACCTGGGCTAGAGGAAGGTGTTGGGATTGGAGCAGGATGAGCTTTAAGGCCTCTGCCAACCCAAACCCCTCTGTGACTCTACAAAATTACAGTCACTAACAGCAGCAATACTGTCAGTACAACACAAACATTATTTTGGGGACAGGTACTTAGCACATTTATTACCCAACAAGACAACAAACCAACACACACGAGCAGAACAAACAGGTCAGAAGGTCTCTTCAGAACTCAGATGTGCTGCTGGACCTTTTTTCATCACGGAACAACTCCACACGAACCTGAGTCAATGCAACCACTGAACACTGCCAATAAAAGCACCACAAGTCAGTGATGCATTAAGCTCACCTGCAAGTGAGTTTTTAAACAACACTTGGACATTTCTGTCATCAGACAGAGGTTTTGGTTTTATGCTTTTAAAAGCCACAGAGCACCATCCTCTCACCTGAGTGAACATGAAGACAGGCAATGCCAAGGAAGTTTATTTGTCAATGGTCATACCTACTAACAGTTAAAAGTGACCCCTAAAATATTTTTCCATATCTTTAGCCTTTATCTGATGAGGTTACCAGGTGTCAATCACATCATTTATCCATGAGCACACCCATGTGTGGTAAAAAGGGGTTTCCATCCTCCTCAACACCCAAGGCAGACAAGTAACAACCAGCACACAGAAAATGTTCATGCCTGTTTCAATGCCACAGAAGCAACTTCCCTGTGTCCACTGAAGGCATTCCTTACAAATACTATCACTCCCTATGTATATGATGGGTCACTACCTCTGGTTCATAAAAATTCACCTAAAGGATTACTTCACTCAAGAAATCCTCAATTTTTAGAAATCCGCTGGCAGAGGAAAGAAGGGTTATCCCCCATCTTGGGTTTCTGGGGAGGGTTTTACACACATTGTTTCTCTCCTGATGATGCTCATCTCCAGCAGTTCCTGCACACCGATGAAAAGTCTCTTTAGTGGACAATGGAAATTAATGGACCATCTCAGTACACCTTTTACAGCAACTCTCTACATTTCAGGGGCAGCTGAATGAGAAACAGCCCTTTCACCAAGGAATGATTTAATGCTAATAAACTACACCGTCAAACGACTCTCAGTCCTTCTCATCTGGCTCCTACCAGATCATTAATACCAGAGCACGGCAAAGCGCTCCTTCAACCACTGACATCACCATCTCCAATACATTAAAAAAAAAAAGAAAAAAAAAGGGGGGGGGGGGAAAAAAAGGCGAAAAGGAAAAACACATATTCCAGCACATGCAGCCTGGCCTCATCCTGCCCCAACCGCTCCCCAACGGCGAGGAGGCCCCTTCCCCCCGGCCCCCAAGGACGGGCCCCGTGCCCGCGTCCCCCCGGGGGCTCCCCCAGCCCCTCACCGCGGCCTCGGGGCGGCTCCCGGGGGCACCCTCAGGGCCCCGGCCCTGCCCGAGCCCCGACCCGCAGCCCAGGCGGCCCCACAGGCCCTCGGTCCCCCCGGCCCGTCCTTCAGGGGCCCCGCGGCCCCTCAGCGCGGCCGGGCCCGGGCCGACCCCCGGGGCCGCTTCTCCTTCCCGCTCCCGCAGGCCCGGCCGGGTCGGGGCCCCGCTCGGCCCCCCCCCCCCCCCCCCGCCCCGTACCTTGTAGTACACGTCGAACTGGATGTTCTCGGGCAGCGAGCGGATGTCGCGGCGCCGCGCCCGCCCGTAGCTGTCGACCACGGCCGAGATGGCCGTGTTGTACAGCGTCTCGGGCACCCACTCCAGCTCCACCGCCGCCATCTTGGCTGTGCGGAGCCGCCTTCCCCTCCCTCCCTCCGCCTCCCGCCCGCTCCGCCTCGCGGGGCTCCCGCCGCCCTGCCCGCCCCGCCTCACGCCCCGGGGCTCCCGCCGCCCTGCCCGCCCGTTCCCCTCCTCACGCCCCGGGGCAGGATCCCGCAGCCCTGCCCTCCTCACCTTCCCCCCCCCCCCCCTCCCGGCTCTCTCGTCCCCCTTGCCCGTTTCCCTTCACGCCCCGGGCCTCTCGTCCATCTACCCGCCCGCTCCGCCTCGCGCCCGGGAGCTCTCGTCTCGCTGCCCGCCTGGTTCCCCTCACGACCCGGGGCTGCCGTCCCCCTGCCCGCTTGGTTCCCCTCACGACCCGGGGCTCCCGGAACTCTCGTCTCGCTGCCCGCCTGGTTCCCCTCACGCCCCGGGGCTCCCGCAGCCCTGCCCTCCTCACGCCCCGGGGCTCTCGTCCCCCAGCCCGTTCCCCCTCACGCCCCGGGCTGTCCCGGGGGGCTCCCGGGGTCCCTCAGCCCTCCCCGGGCGCGGGCGGGCGGCTGCGGCCGGAGCGATAACGGGGGATTTGTGAGGGAGGCACGAGGGAACCGCCGCGGGGCTGAGGGCACAGCGAGGGGCCGCGGGGGAACGCGAGGGAGCAGAGCCGAGAACGGAGGGTCTGGAGCGTCTCCCCGATGAGGAGAGACCGCGGGAGCTGGGCCTGGTTATTCTGGAGAAGAGAAGGCTGAGCAGGTCTCGTTAGCGCACATTAAATATCTCCAAGGTGGGCGCCGGAGGATAGTGCCCAGCGACAGGACAAGGAGCAAAGGCCACACGAGAAGTTCCACCTCTGCAGGAGGAAGAACTTTATAGGAAGGGGGACGGCCGAACACTGGAACAGGTGCCCAGGGAGGGTGGGGAATCTCCCTCTCCAGAGACATTTCAAACCCACCTGGATCCAGTCAAGGCTTCTGCTCCAGGTGCCCCTGCCTTGGCAGGAGTGGGTGATATCCAGAGATCCCTTCCCACCCTAATGAACATCCCCCCTCATGCCAAGCTCCAGGGCCCACCCAGCCTAAACCTCTTTAAGAGTGTAAATATTATTTACAGCTTACCTGTGCTAACACACAGCTGATATTGGGCTTTTTGTGACTTCCAGGTGTGTTGGCAGCTCCTGTGAGCAATATTTGGGCACCCAGTCTTTGAGGAGGTTTGCTGTTGAACCTGACATGCTTCTGACTTCTCTGGTGTTTCTTCTTGGCTGCCATGTGGTAAAAACACCCTTTCCCTCCCTAAATGAGCCCTGGGACCCCACGTGGGAGTGCCTCTATTTTTTATCAGTATCTCATTATCTTCAGCAAGTTCTTTAAGGCATGTTTTTTCTTCCCAATTTGTGTTCCATGCAGGGCTCACACACGCCCCTAGGAACGTGTTGGGTGGTTCCCAGACACAGGTAGGAGATTTTTAGGTCATTTGGTCTAAAGGAGACTCACCCTGTGTAGCCAGTGATTTAACTACCCCAGTGCAACACAGGTAAGGACTCTTGGTGTAGATTTAGTTATCTCACCAAGCTGATATCACTCAAGTGTGACTGCTCTAATGTGGTCTTGAATAGAACTCTTATTCAGAGTTAAATATTTGGCATTTTTCAAACTCGTGAATACAAAAAACCCAAATGCTTGGTGCACTGACTATACTGGGAAATATTTCTTCTTCTATCTAGTCTTAATTTGGTTTTCTTGGCAAATGTAGGACTGCTACTGGGACTTATTGTTTGGGGTTTTTTTATTTTAAGAATTCTAGGAGGCAGAGCTTGTGCACTTTGGGCACGTTATTTTTAATAATCCTAAATTGTTGCTCTTCCTCCCATTTTGTGAGAGGACATTATTCTCTGTCCTTTACTTGCAGAAAGAAATGTTATGGGGTGGGAAGAAAGGAATGCCACATAAACAGACCCTGGAACGTTGCTTTGTCCTCTTTTTTCCTTCTGCTTTTCCTACTGGTGACTTTCTGGTTTTCTCTCATTTTCTGACATTAAATGAATTTATTTCAGTTGAGGGAATACAGCTGGTTTCTGTTGGCAATTAGCCCCCCCCCCAGGAGAGGCTATTTATCCCACTGACTTTTGGAGGGCTAGTTTGGGAAGGTTGGGGGCCTGTTAGGAGGGCACAAGTTTTCCAGTGCATGAAGGAAAAACTATTGGTAATATATTAAAAATGGTAATTCTTGAACTCATAATGCTCTTTTTTTTTTTTTTGCTTTAAAATAAAGGGTCTAATAAATTTTCTAAAAATAATAGCTAAGGTAAATATACTTTTCAAGCAGCGTGGCAATGGACTTTATCTTCTTGATAAATTGCTATGTTTTGAAAAATAAGCCAGGCTACACCTTTTACTGTCTGGTAATTTTTTTGTAGGCAAAACTATAATGTGCACGTTCCAGGAGAAGAAATAAATGTATCTATGAAAGAGGGATGTTGTATTAACTTTCTCTGGAGCACGTTATGTATTCAGGCCACAATTCATTTTGGTGGAGCCTGAAGAATAATCTTCATGGCAAAAGTGATTTAATCTCTAGGTAGAAATAGAATTTAAATATAGAAGCATTTGTTATTTATTAATACTGTGTGATTTAATATATATTTGTGTGTTGAGCAACTTGGTGCTCTTCTATATTAAATATTTATTTTGCTTTAAAGGGTGTTATTAGAGAGCTGATGAAGTTCTGAGTTTGCTGGATGTGTTTAATGTTGAGATAGTTGGTAACATATTTAGCAGCAAAACTGACCCACAGAATCTATTTTATTAAATAATTTATTAGTCCTCTGAAAGTCTTTAAACTTAGGAGTTATCCTGTTTGTTTAATGATTTTTTTTTTCCCTCTTTAATCTGTATTGGGAACTTCTTAGCAAAGTGGCCCCGTGCAAAGCTGTGCCCTTTCACATCAGTGAATTCCTTTAATGCAATTGCTCATTAATAATTGCAGATGTTGGAAAATCCCTCTGACTCCAGTGCTGGCTGGCAGAGGTTCTGATGGATTTCCTTATCTTTGGTGGTGTCTTCTCTCTTTTCTTTTGTCTTCTTTATGCAGGGAAAACATTTGAAGGACGTTTACAAACAAAACAAAAAAAGCAAAGCAGAGTGTGGTGAGGGATTGTTGTTGAGGGGAAAAGCCCTCAGCCTGTCTGTCTGTCTGTCTGTCTGTCTGCTGGAATCTGAGCTTTTGAAGCTGCAGCTGGGCCTCTGAACCCCTCACGTGTCCGGCGTCTGGAGGGACATCTGGGTGTCATCGGAGGGGAAGGGGAGGCAGACAAGCTTTGTGATGGGTAAATGCAGAAAGAAAATCTAATCAGAGTCTTCCAATTGTTAAAAAAAAAAAAAAAAAAAATGCCCCCAGAGATCAAACAACCCCTCGGTTGTCGGAGTTCTCTGTGTGGAAGAGATTTTCCATCTGCAGAGATGGTTGTGCTGTTGCAGTAGAGTGTGGTTGGAGCCTGATGCTGTTCTGCTCCCCCCCCAGGCCTCAAAATCCTTAAAAACCCCTAAAAATCCCAACCAGCTATGGGTACTGAGTTCCTATTTCTGGACAGCAGTGAGTTGCTGAAGCTCAGCTGTGCTGGAGGAGGTTGTTCCCATGAAAGGCTGAGAGCTGGGATTGTTCAGCCTGGAGAAGAGAAGGTTTTGGGGTGACCTGACTGTGGCCTTCCAGTGCCTGAGGGAGCTGTAGGAAAGATGGAGAGAGACTTTTCACAAGGGCCTGGAGTGACAGGACAAGGGGGAATGGCTTCCCACTGCCAGAGGGCAGGGTTAGGTGGGATATTGGGAAGAAATTCCTCCCTGTGAGGGTGGGGAGGCCCTGGCACAGGTTGCCTAGAGAAGCTGTGGCTGCCCCATCCCTGGAAGTGTCCAAGGCCAGGTTGGAGCAACCTGGGCTAGTGGAAGGTGCCCCTGTCCATGGCAGGGGGTGAGAGCTGGATGGGCTTTAAGGTCACTCCCAACCCAAACCATTCTGGGATTCTTTCCCAAATCTGTGAAACCATAGTTTGATGACTAACAAACCAATTGGGTCTGAAAGTCACTGCAGAAAGTAACAGCATTGTCTTTGTCTCACAATTTATTGACTCTGTGGCTGAGCTGCAAACTGAAAAGAGGATTTGGGTTTTTTTTATTATTCCTTTTTTTGTTTGTTTTTTGTTTTTTTTATTTTGTGCTTGCAGATTTATATTTCAGCCAAATTAGGAGCTGTACCTTGGTTACAGGTCATGCAGGAAGCAGCAGAATTGCCTCTTCTCCTGCTGCCTTTTTCTCACTGCTGTGCTCTCAGGTCAGGGGAAGTGACCTGCAGTTTCACCTGACTTGCCTTTAACTGAAAGCAATTAGGAAGTGTTCACATAATGAACATTTTCAGGGGGTAGGTAGGGATGGGGATTTAGGGATTCTTGTCAGGGAAGTGGTGATCAGTGTTTGTGTGAGCCCTTCCACTGACCCAGTGAGGAACTGAGAGGGGAGACCTGCAGATCCTCTGCCTTTTATATGCCTGTCTCAAATAATTTTATAAATGTGGCGTAGTAGTATAACTACTGCAATTATTGCTAAATAAATAAATACTGTTTTTTTCTTTTTTATCTTTTAGGACCATAGTTCCAGGAAGCCTGGATGAAAAACATGGAATCTGTTTCATGTGCTGCCAGAGTGTTGTTTGCTTGTTTTCCTCAAAGGTAAGATAGCTGTCAAAGAGCAAAAAATGTGTTTGTCAAATGAATGTGGTCATGAGGATGAAGTTCAGTGTGGATATAGTTGAAAATTCGAGCTAATTCATCAATGGAAAAATCAGGATTTGGGATCATAATCCTGGCACAGTTTAGGCTTTTCACATTAGACCAGCAGTTCTTGTTTTGTCACGGTTTAAATATGAGCTCGTGTCTGTGAACAGCTTTATTTTTTTAATTACTGTAGCTGGGCATGGTTAGTGAGGAAAGAAAGGTTCTAAGAAAACAATAAAAACCTGCTGAATTTCCCTGCAATGTGCTTATTTTGAAGTGGGAAGGAAGCGAACTGACATGGATAACATATGAACCTACTGCATCTCCTTGATGTGGATATTAAAGGAACCTTGAAAATGGTTTATGGGGAAGTTGTTGGAGGCTTCTAATTTTAAATTCTTAACAGGAAATCATTAAACTGTAGAGGAGCCAACATAACAGACTGTTGCTCTAAAACAAGAGCTAAATGCAGAGCATCCACATGAACTTGTCAGATCTTTTTTTAATGATTTTTTTTTTTTTTTTGCCCTTCCTTTCATGTTTGCTGCAACCCAGATAAATACATTTTCATTTTTTGTTTTTCATATGCAGCAGTTCAGGGGTCCCACTGTGGATGAGATGTGAGAGCCAATGCCCTCATGGTCAGACCTCAGGGAATGTGGAGCTTTTCCATCAGCCCCAGAGGTGTTGACTCCTTGTGTGGCCACCCAGAACTTGTAGAATTAGGAGGAATTTCAATGGCCCTTTCTTGGTTCCTTTTACTGTCTGATGCAGTGAGAAATGCAACTAATTTAATTTAAAGTTTAAGCCTATTTGACAATTTATTTATTTTTTTTTAAAACTCCAGTTAAAAGAAAAACTGAACTTTTCATCCACAAAAGAAGTCGTGGCCTTTAATTTTGAGAAATTATTTGAATTAATTGAACAACAGTAAGAAAGAATAATGCTTGTACAGCCACTCAGAGATGGATTTATTTCAGTGACTGTTAGCCAAAATGAGAAATAAGCTGTCATTAAGGTCAAGTAAATATCTGATTGTGTTTGAGTTAGAAACATTTTGTGTTAAATGATTTTTTTACTCACATAAAAGATGCTTTTAACTGTGAGCTGTTTAACCTGAGCTGGGTATTAGAAATAAATAGCTGAGGGGCCATGGGCAGTTTCTGCTTAGCATTTGCTTCCTTTAGGTCCAAACCCAAGGGAAGCACTCCCCAATTTTATATATCCAAGTGAGAGGTGCATAAAAAATGCTCAGTTGCCCTTCAGCTGTTGCCTGTGACTCAGGCCCTGGAGAGAAACTTCTTTAAATAAATCTTCTTCTTTATTAAAAGTTTTTTCTCCCTGCATCAAACTTCATCTTTATTAGAAGATGTTTTTTCCTCCCTGCATCTTCAAACTTTTATGTGTTCCTATTTCTGTGAGGGTCTGGTTTAGCTGAAAGGGTTTGTTTTATTTTTTTTTTTGAAGGACTTCAGAGGAAAATGAGGAAATATGGTTTGAGTTGCCAGAGGATCTGCTGGGTTTTGTGTGCCCTGTAAATCTTGAAGCACTTTGGTTTTCCAGCAGTGGTTTGGGGAATGCAGTTGTTGCAGGCAGAAACATCTTTAATGTATTGTAATTTGATTAAATGTGTGAGTGTAGGTATGATTTATATGTGCTGCCATTGCCTTGATTGTAGAAGTACTGACAGAAACGAGGCACTTTTTCACTTGAAAAGGCAAAAGCAAAACTTGGATATAAAAAGACAGAAATACCTTGGGGTGTGAAGAGGAGTTTCTTCCCTCATAACTACTTTTTCCCCTTTGTTTCCTTAAATTTTACAAATGCCAGACTCCCTAGGGGGTGTTGACACCAGGCATAGGGGTAGGAGTCCATCTGGGTGGTTCTGTTCCTGGAGGAGCTTGTGATTTTCCACCCTAAATTGTTTGGGAAAGCATCACCTATATTGAGTGGGACATGACAACACCCCTGCCCACATTTATCCAGCTGTGAAATAGGAATATTGTACTTTTTGGAAGTGATGGGCTTTAATTGTCCCTGTGAGGACACAGATGTGACAATCTTATTTTTTTGGTCAGTGGTTTTAAGTTGGTTTCCTCATTTCCTGGCTACTTTGTGCTAAAAAGTCATTGTAAAATATTTATCCCCCCCCCTATTTTGTGTGTGCTGTGATGTGGATGGCAGTGGATCTGCTGCAGGCCTGGCAATTAATGTGCCATGCCCATGTTTTATGTATTAATTAAAAGAGGAATAGTGATACCTCGAGGTGTTTGGGATTGTATAGAGCTCAAATTCATCTTTATCTCCTTTACACGCCGTTGAAGTGCCCAACAGACCTGTCTAAAATACTGTTATGAAACTTAATGGTCAGATTTTTAAAGCAATTCTATCTTGGGCTGCTGAGCTGGTGATTGATCTGCTGGTATAAACACCTGGAAAGTAGGAAGGGCTCGTTATCTTATTGGATTAGTGGGGATTAATTCATTAATGGTTGTAACAGGTTTGCAAATCCCTCGGAGCTCCCGGGATCCAAAGCTTCGTTGATATATTTCTTATTTATTTATTTTTTTTGTTAAATACCGTTGACTTTAATGTGGTTGAGGGAAGGAAATCCAAAGGCCTGGCAGTCCTTAAGCTGAACAATTATCTCTGTGGAAATATTTTTGCAGAATTCCACGGTGGTTTTCGCTGGGGTGGGAAGGGGCTCTGGGAGCTGCAAGTAAAACAATGTCTAGAATTTCAGCTCTAAAACCCAAATGCACAAACCCCTCCTGTCTTAAAGAGTCAGGAGTGGGAACCCTGCACGTCCTGTGGGATGTGTAATTCCAGAGGGATCACTGTCCAAGCGGGAGAGCAGGGATTTCAGCCAGGAGCAGGGAAAGATGGCAGGGGGAGGCTGGAATGATGCTGGAGTTTCTGGCTCAGGGAAAGATGAGGGGGATGAGTAACAGGGGATCCTGGAGCAGGGAAAGATGGAGGGGCTGGGATAATGCTGGAGTTCCTGGAGCAGGGAGAGATGGGGGGCTGAGTAACATTCAGGGATTCCTAGAGCAAGGAAGGATAACGTGCTGGGCTTGCTGGAGCAGGGAAAGACGTGGGGCTTGAGTTAACACCCAGGGGATCCTGGAGCAGGGAAAGATGGAGGGGCTGGGATAACGCTGGAGTTCCTGGAGCAGGGGCTGAGTAACACCCCGGTGGTCCTGGAGCAGGGAAGGATGTGGGGCTGAGTAACGTTCAGGGATTCCTGGAGCAGGGAAGGATAACGTGCTGGGCTCGCTGGAGCAGGGAAAGACGTGGGGCTTGAGTAACACCCAGGGGATCCCAGAGCAGGGAAAGATGGGATTGGGGAATCTCCAGCATTCCAGGAGCAGGGAAGGGGAAGAGCGGGAGCTGAGTAACAGGAGATCCTATAGCAGGGCAAGATTGGGGCCGGAGTAACACTGGAGCAACGGGGGGAGTCCTGCGCTTAGCCCCAGTAGCTGCCATCCTACTGGCACCTGGGGGAGTGTGTGCTCGGAGCCCTCCTGTCGCGGGTGTCCCCTCCTGTCGCGGGTTCCCTCCCCTCCTGTCGCGGGGGTCCCCCCTCCTGTCGCGGGTTCCCTCCCCTCCTGTCGCGGGGGTCCCCCC
>NW_020884935.1:2663339-2674734 GCF_003945725.1 Corapipo altera | reverse complement strand
GGTCCCCCGGTGGCCGCGGGGGGCGCTGCGGGGCCGAGGCCGCGCCCGCCGCCCCTTCCGCCGCGTTGGTGCCGGGCGGGGCCCGCAGGGGGCGCTGGCCCGGCCCGGCCCCGTCGCCGGCCCCGTTCCCGTTCCGGCGGGCGGAGGGAGCGCGGCGGGAGCGGCCCCGGGAGGCGCCGGGGACATGCCCGGGCGGCCCCGGGGACACCCGCAATAGTCCTCGCTGTCGGCGGCGCTGGGCGGGGAGCGGCGGGCGAGCTGCCCCCTCCTCTCCCCCCCCTCCTCCTCCTCCCCATGGAGGGGCCGTACGCGCTGGGGGTGAGCGTGTTCTCGGACCAGGGCGGCAGGAAATACATGGAGGACGTGACCCACATCGTGGTGGAGCCCGAGCCGCCGCCAGGGCCGCACAAAGGCGGAGCGGCGCCCGCAGGCCCCGGCGCCGCCGAGCCCCCGGCCGAGGGCGGGCGGCGCCGGGGGGGGGGGGCCCCCCCGGGCGGCCGAGGGGGGAGCGCAGCCCCCCGGCAGCGGCCCCGGGCGGCGGCCCCGCCGCTCCGTCGCGTTCTTCGCCGTGTGCGACGGGCACGGCGGGCGGGAGGCGGCCCAGTTCGCCCGGGAGAACCTGTGGGGCTTCATCAAGAAGCAGAAGGGCTTCGGCTCGGCCGAGCCGGCCGAGGTGTGCGCGGCCCTGCGCAAGGGCTTCATCGCCTGCCACCGCGCCATGTGGAAAAAGCTGCGTAAGTCCCGCACCCTCCGCTCCCTCCCGCGGGAGAACCGACCCCGCCATCCCCCTGCGCTGCTCCGCGGTTTAGCCGCCTTTTCCTTCCCCCCGCCCTATTGTGAGTTCCCCCTCCGTCTCTGCCCCCTCCGTCTCTGCCCCCTCCGTCTCTGCCGTCCCTGTGCCGGGAACGGGGAGAACGCGGGGTGGGATCCGAGGTCTCGGCTCGACTGGTTCGGTGGAACAAGAAAAACTGGAGCGCGGGCTGCGAGAGAAAAGATGTAAACACGGGGCGGTGAGGACGCGCTGTTGTGTAGCTGGGAATGGTGTGATGGGAGAGGTGCGGTTTGTTTTCGGCGTGTTACAGGTCGGATCTCCAAACCGGATTTATTTGCAGGTCTTCGCCTTGTTGCCCTGGGGAATTGCGCGGGACTCCCGCTTAGATTTCCCTCGGATTATTTAAAAAAAGATAATTTTGACAAACCGGGCTGAGACGGCGTTTTTTCCCCTAAGTGTTTTCCTTCCAGTTGTTTTTGTGATGGAAGGACTGAAATGTGGGTGGTGTATAACGGGTATTCGTGTTGTTGTGTGAGCATCGGGGGTTATGCGGGGTCCCTGCCAAAACAGAAAACACGCTCGGTATCCTGAATATTCTGTATATTGTTTGCTTAACTGCAGGAGGATAGAATAACTACAGGGGTCCTAAATAAGGAAGGGTAAAGGAGAGAGAGTGCCCAGACAGGTGACAGTCATCATTCCTGTGCTATTTCTTCTCCCTGCGTCTAGTGAGACTGAAGAATTGAGTTTCTGAAAGGTATTTTTTTTCTGGGTAAGGTGAAGGTTATGGTTTAGAGTATGGTTATTGTTCATATAGGATGTGTAGAGTGTGTGTGTACTGTGTGTGGATTTATGTGTTCAAAAGCCTCAGGAAGAAAAAAATACAGCAGCAGCATCCAGCATATGAAGACAGAAGGGTGTGGAACACAGGAAAATCGGATCCAAAACACCGTGACAGAATGACAGTTGGGCTTGGGAGGGAAACCTGAAAAGCAAGAACTGCACTCTGGGCACCCCCGGGGGATTTCAGTGAAGTGATTCAAGGGGTGGGGGGGGGATTATAACGTCAAAACAGTTTCGTTTTCCTTTTTCTTGAACAGCAAAATGGAGAAGTTGTGCAAATGTCAGATGCTTGAGAAATGCAGGGGAAGGAGTAGCAGGGGCGAGGGCACTCTGTGCGGAGAGGAAAGGGTGTGTGAGGTTTAGGAGCAGCAGAACTTGCCCACAGCCCTGATGTTGGGGTGGGTGCTCTCCTGGGCTGCAGAGCTGGGTGATAAGATGTGTGAGCAGGGGAAGGTGGCATGGGGGGGAAGATAAGGAGTTCAGTTTTCTGGTTGTGGTATCCCTGGTGTTCTATTTGTCACTGGGACCAAGGGCAGAGAGGTGAAGTGCCAGAGTGCAGGAAGCCTTGTTTTAGTAATGAGTGTTTAGCAATTACCACCGGGGCTGTGGAAGCAATTTAAATTGTTGGGAGAAACAACATCGGCTCTGGCTGTGAGTGTTTGATGACAGTTCGAGGTGTTTTGTAAACTCCAGAATATGTTCGGCCTTCCTGATTTGTGCTGCGCGTGTGGGGGTGACACTTTGGGCATGAAATGGAGAACTGGGTATTTTGGTATCTTGGAAAGTCAAAGAACAGCTTGGAATTGTGGTGTGGGGGATGGAGACTTCACTGCTTCCAGTTGGAAGAGAAGCCCACACTCTGCTGCTCTGTGGGTTGTTGGAAGCTCTGGGATCACCCCCTGCGTCTCCTGGGATAGACACAAAACACACTGATTGTGAGAGTACCAGAAAAATTAAACCAGGAAAACACCCCTTTGGCATTGCTGGTAATTTTTGGCGTTAATTCTGTAGCAATAAAAATTTGTACTGAAGAGCTTCTGGAGTAAAGGTTCATGTTGGAAGCTACAAATCCAGTTTATGAGTTTATGGGCTCAAAGTTACAAGGCTGAGTGAAGGGTAGAGGGGAAAGTTGTTGTAGGAGGATGTTCTTGCTCAGGTGACAGGATTGCTGAAGACACGCTCCTGGTACCCGGAGGAGGGGGTGAGTGGCTTCAATTCTAATACTTGAGGTCAGAAGAAAACTCAATGGTTTTGCTGCTTCTGCTGATTTCTAAATGTCCTAAGAGAGAACTGTGCTGGGTCTAATAGTTCTCTCTGCACAGGAGCAAGGCACGAAGTGCAGTCCCTGCTGAGCAGCAGATCAGATCTGCTTCTGTTGAGCCTAAAATCTGAGGCTGCTCTGTCAGTCTTTTTCTCACAAGTGGGTGATTTCCCTCTCTGTCTCCTGTCCCCGTAAAGACTGATTTGACTCTCTGATAGGTTTTATTGCTGTTGAGGGGTTGTTCCACTGACAGAAACTCATTAGTCTCAGCTTGTTTTCTGTTAAGTGCATGGTTGAAATCCTCATTACCACTTGGCTCCCTCCCTCGTTTGCCTCCCATTTGGAATGTGTTACATTTAATATCCACAGTTAAAATTGCCAGACAAAGTGCTTCCAATAAGCTGATTGAATGTTTGTGTTCCTGAAATAAAGCTACTCCGAGGGAGAAAGTGTGGTTTAGTGTTTAGAACACAAAGCTAGAACGCTCTTAGAGCTTAAATGTTTAAATTGGGCTGGATGTCTCGGTAGCTCACGCCGAGGGAATGCAGCTTTTACCTTCATCCTGCCTATAAATTGTGCTTCTCCTTCAGCACTTTTCCCTCAGGCATCTGAACACTAGAACTTAAATTCCTCATTTTTTGGTTCTGCTTAAAGCCGTGGAAGTTTAAAAAAATCTGTATCTTCGCAGAGGGCAAGGAGTAATTGTGTTGAATTCTTCTTTTCTTGTCTGTTTGTTTGTGGTGTGTTTGTTGTGTCCCAGGAAAGCAGAGAGCACAGTGCTCTGGCAGCCTGGCTGGGGTATTCCCTGCAGACAGCTTGTGTCAGGGTGGAATTCCTGCCTTGTGAGCCTGACTTGTGAAGTGCAGGAGATAGAATGTGACAGGGAGATGAGTCGCCCTGGGGAGTTTGTCTGGAGACGTGAGTGGGTGCAGTGAAGAGGAAACAGGAGGTTGCTGTTGACAGTTGAAATCAGCTGATAACTGGGAATTGGAGTTGGGATTTTGGGTGGGGAGGAGGTGCTTTGGCTGAGCTGTCTGAATGGGGATGTCTCTGTGGAGGTTTGGGAGTAGATGTAAAAATAGAAAAGGCACGAAAGGGAAATTTGGGTTGGACATAAATGGGGAGAGCAGTGTAATAGGAAGTTAATATCAGTGGTTTGAGGGCAAAGCAGCTGAGAAAGGAGGAGATTTCCTTAACCATGTGTAGCTGGCAGCAGTGTAGGGATGTTGTTGCTCTGGTTTCAAGGGGTATCTCCTGTAGAAGTTGGATGTTGGGTTAAGGAGAGCATCTCTAAACAATCTGCATCAGTCCTCTCAAAGGAAATGTGGGTAAACCGGTTGAGATGTTGCTCAGCCTAAATGTTTGTTGTTCAGCTATAAAAATAAAAGAACACTTTCCTTCCTTCCAAGGGGATCAGGAATGTCCAGAAATCCTGATTGCCAGTCCAGTATCCAGATAAAATAATGGAATTCATGACATTTTTACTCCTTCAGGCAGAGAAATGAGCAGTAGATCTTAATGAAGCACTTGATGGTTCCTGTTTGAGGAGCACACCTTCCCCCGGGTTCTTCTAGTGGTGCTTGGAATATTAAGCCAGAGGAGGCAGTTTTTTGAATCCTGTTCTGGTGCTTTGGTAGTGGCTTTATCTCCACGTTTGTGCCAATTGAAGCTGTAGCTCAGACTGCTGTGAGGGGAGTGGGGGTTCCCCGGGGGCACTGCTCGCCCTGGCCCTGCTGTGGTTAAGCCCAGCCCGTGTTGTAACATCACACAAGCCTCTGGCACAGCCTCCACCCTGACCTTCAGGACGTTCCCAGCTCCAGAGAGTTAAAAACGTGCCTTTCCTTGGCCTTTTCTCTCCCTGCAGCAGAGTGGCCCAAGACCATGACGGGCCTGCCCAGCACGTCGGGGACGACGGCGAGCGTGGTGATCATCCGGGGCTCCAAGATGTACGTGGCCCACGTGGGGGACTCAGGGGTGGTGCTGGGAGTCCAGGATGACCCCAAGGACGACTTTGTGAGAGCTGTGGAGGTCACACAGGACCACAAGCCAGAGCTGCCCAAAGAGAGGGAGAGAATCGAAGGCCTTGGGGGCAGGTGAGTGTGTGTCTGCTCTGACTGAGCTTAAGCTTGTTTTGAGAGGGTCATGCAAGAAGCTGAATCTCACAGTGTATTTCTGTTGTCCTCTGGGTTTTTTATAGCTTGTTGGGGAATATGTTACAGTGATCCATTGTTACGTGGTTGGGTTTTTTTGCTGGTGGTTTATGGCATATACAGAATTTTAATTTCCTGGTGGATCGCCCAGCTGAGGTGTGCTTACAGTTCTGTGTGTTCACCCAGCACTTTGAAAGTGGAGATGGTGATATCTGACCTATTTTTTTGTTAAATTCCAAGGAATCTGTGGGTTGGGAAAATTATCTTTGCACATAGAGAAAATTATCTTTGCAGATAGGGAAAATTACCTTTGCATATAAGTAAAGTGATCCGAGGTCTGGAATACTGGGTTTGTCGGATTTTACACCAACCACTGTAATTTCTCAGGTGTTCTGCATTGTTCCTGAGATGACAATGGCAGCTGTTGAGTGGGCTCCTCAAAGCTTCTGCATAGGGAACATAAAAAAAAAAAAAAAGGTTAGATTTGAAACCCAGTCCTGTTTGGATTCACTGTGTTTAAACCCCCGCTGTAAATGTCTGAATGCCGTGTCTGGGCAGGAGTCAGGAGCTGGCAGAGGCTGGAATGCCCAAGCTGGGGTGGGTGTGTGTCCCCTGTGGGTGAGGGGGAAGCAGGCAGGGCTGTCAGGTGGCACAAATGTTTGGGCACCAACCTCAGGGCTCGTGTTTGGCGGAGCTTCCCAGGAGCTCAGGGAGCTCAGCGCTCCCGCGGTGCCGCGGCAGATGGGTGGGCACTGGGTGGGCACGGCTTCCTTCCCAGAGCAGGGCTCTGCAGAGGCTTTCCTGTTGCCATCACTCATGTGAGAGCCCTGTCAGCCCATTAACCTTCAGACATTTGTGTCTCTGTCAGCTGGGGCTCCATCAGGTGGCTCTGCAGAAGGGGGAACCTGCAGTTCCCGCTGGGTTAGTCCCTGTGCACGTTTCCAAGTTGTGCATCTCAGAGACTGAAAGTCTCTGAAGCTTCAAAGCAGCATTCCCTGAAGCTTTGTGTCTACAGGAATGCTTAATTTGGTTTTGAGGTTTTTTTTGTTTTTGTTTTTTATTTAATCTTTTATTTCTACTGGTGCTCCTCCTGTTTTTCCCAGGCTGGCTGTGAGGCAAATGGTAGGAATGGAGTGGAACTGTGCAGCTGTGCCTGGTAATGTCCTCTCTTTCATGAGAGCAAACTGGGAACAGTTAAGGGCAGAGCATAATTGGATCTTCCATTAAAATGAGATTTTTCCTAGTAACAGTCTGAGCGTGGGATGAGGTTTTCTTTCAGCTGATGACTGAAGTGAGCTTTGTGTGGTCATTAGTTGGACAAGTGGATGAGATCAGTTTTTAGGATGTGGTGTTTGTGACTTTGCAGTGCTGTGGATGGAGCTCAACATGCCCTTGTTGTTAAGGCTTTTGAAGTCTCAGGAAGTGCATCTTGAATGGCTTCAGTATGAGGAATCTTGAGGCCGTTCCAGAGCTGCTCAGTTCCTAATTACCAATGGCTGTTCCTCGGATGAAAGGAACTTCCAAGTATCCAGTTCTTAACTTGTCTGGGACCAAGCTTTGCTAGCTCCTGGTTTCATTAGCTCTTATTCCTTGGCTGTTCATACACTGTTCTTTCTTCCCTGCCTGATGCAGCTGCCCCAGTTATTTGCTCTGCAGCTTCTCTGACCCCCCAGTGCCATCTGTGAGAGCCAAACCAGCTCAGTGCCTCAGAGCAGGTGTTCACATGCAAATACAGAGCTGTTTCCTCCCATCTCCTGCTTCCAGCAGACAGCAACTGGCAACAATTCCCCTTTTGTGTCTGCAAGGGAATCCCTTCAGCAGGCTGCTCCTTTCTCTTCTCTTGTTTCCACTGTGCTGTGCTGCTCTTTGCTGCCAGGCTCTGGGAGATGGAGAAAGCTGCAGGAGGAACTCCGTGGTAAATCCACCTGAGTGAGCTGGTGTTGATGGCCCTCGGATGAGGGGGGCAAATTCAGTTCTGTTCTTTTTCTGACCAAGAGTTTCTTCCAATTCTTCATTCCCCTGCTTTTTATTTTCTTCTGCCCTTCACCTCTCACTTTTCCCTTTGGCTGCATATGGAGTGAAGCTCTCTGAGGGACACGGTGTGTTTTGAAACACTTCACTGTGCCGTGGACTGCCCCGAGGGCCTTGCCATTATCGCCTCCGGATTTGCATATTTAACTGGCTTTGTCTCCTTTGTTCCTGTGTGACCTCTGCCTCTCTCTGGTGCTTCCAGCGTGATCAACAAGTCCGGAGTGAACCGTGTGGTGTGGAAGAGGCCCCGGCTGAGCCACAACGGCCCCGTTCGCCGCAGCACCGTCATCGACCAGATCCCCTTCCTGGCCGTGGCCAGAGCCCTGGGTGAGTGCTGTGCTGGGGGCAAACATGGAGTTTGAGGGATTCAATCACTTGCTTTTTTGCAAGCCTGGGTCTTTTAAATATATTTTTTAATACAATCTGGATTTATTTTTTTGAAATCTGTAAAAGGCGGCGTCGGTGAGAGAAGAACCCACCTTAAAACTGTCAGGGTTTTCAGTGTCAGCCTTACAAGGATGGGACTTAATTTCTGGTGCAAATGAAAATGTATAAGCAGCACATTGTCTCCAGGGTGGAGAGCACCTTGGTCTTTTTCTTGCTGAGATAACAGGACTGGAATTTTTGGCTGGTTGGTAAAACTTAAATGTTGCTGGATGGCACATGAGTTCAGTCTGTCCTTTGTGGTGATTCTTTTCTCTTTAAGACTTAGCACAGAATGGGATGAAAGTCAAGTCTGTGTTTTATCTGTTAACTTGCCTTTGTGGGAGCACTAACAATGGGAAACTGTCTTTGAGAAACACTTTATTCCAAGGACAAAAAGGCATATTGCAGTACTGGAAAACTAGTGACGAATGGTTTTTGGGAAGTGCTTCATAACTGAATCACTGGATGCCTCTTACCCATGAGTGTTGGTGTCTGCTGGTTATTTTTTCCCTTAAAACACAGGGATCTGTCCAGGCTTAAGGAGAACTTAAGGAAAATTTAAAAGCCAGATCCGTATCAAAGTGGTGGAATGATGATCTTATAAAATTTTAGTTGCATGGACATTTTCTCAGTAGCTTCAAGCCTTTATGGGCCATATTTTGGGTAGGACAGAGTTTATTTTGTGGTTAGTAAAACCGACTGGGGAGTTGGAGTAAATCCTTGGAAGAGTCTTTGGCATCTTCAACTCATGGCACAGAAAGAATCCTGACCCAAGAGAAACCTTGTGGCCAGATGAGCTCTGTTAACAGACATCCCCTTTCCTGTTCTGATTGTCACAAGTGCCCTCCTGCCCTAAAATAAGCATTTGTGGAATGCTTAATTCCACTTAAATACAGTGGCTGTATTTAAGTATCTAAATAATGTTTAATTTATTTATAGTCCCAGAACAAGGCAGAAATATTTGGGCTGCCTCCTGTCCCTGTGAAGCATCTTTAAGCTTCTTTTGCTGAATCCAGCAGGTTTCTGTGCCTTCTAATGGAATATTTTAAGCTGTAGCAGAGTATTCTGCATTTTCACAGCTATTTCTGCTGACCTTTTCTGGGCAGTGAAAACATCTCTTTTTATACCAATTTGCCTCCTAATAGATATGAATCCCAGGCAGTCCCAGAATTGGAAATCTGGCTCTGTGTGTAATTTTGGAAGGTGCTGCACTAAGTAGGGGATGTAGAGAGAGAAGCTACACTTGGTATCAGTTGAAACAAGAAGCAAGTGTAGGAAGGAGCAGACAAGCAGGGTGATTAATGGCTGGGCTTTGGGGGTTCCTGCAAGTGCAGCTTAAAGTCATTGTGGTTTTCCTAAGCTGCTGTTTAAGTTCATATCCCCCAGCCCGGGTGAGTTCACTGGTAACAGTGTGGTGGCAGAAATGGGGCTTTTAAAGGGCTTTTTTTAAATCATGTGGGATCTCTCTTGTTGGTAAATTAGCTCAGCTCTAAGTCTGGTAAATATTTTATGGACTTTTTTCCCTGTTCCCCTCCCCTTTTCCTTGGGAACTGATGTGGAGCCAAGAGCTGCAGCTGTGAGTGGGTTCTGTGGGGAGGGATTGCCCTGAAGTATTGGAGCTGTTTGGGGGTTGTTTAAATTAATGAATGATGAAAGCTGAGCCAAAAACCCCTTAGTTAAACCCACCAGTCACGTGGGAACGTGAGCCATCCTTTCCCTGGATTTTTATATACAACTATAATAGACTCAGCCCTGTATTTCAGGTAGGGCAGCCTCTGCAGTGCAGGTTGGACTTTTCCTAAGAGCAGGAATTCCCTGCTGCCCCCTAAAAGGAGTTGTGTGCTAGCACAGGGAATCCCTGGATAGCTGCAGGAATGTTGGCTCTGACAGGGACAGGGAAGCTGTTTCCCAGAGCAACTTCCTGGATGCCAGAGTTTTGTGAAGCTCCCTGAATGCACATTCCATGAAACCCCGGGGGGAAGAGGGTATTGCTGACCTCAGATGATCTCAGTAGACTCCTGTATGATGGTCCAGGTTTTTTACATGCATTTAACTATTATTTTACTGGAGTCTGCCTCTCCTTTGGCAGTGTAGAAAAGCAACCACAAACCCTTCTCCCAAAGGCAGAACTTCAGCCAGGTTTGGGCAGTGCATTCTTTGGGTTTGCCCCTTCTCCAGCTGAGCAGATGCTGCCCAGGATTGGCTGTTGAAGCCTCAGATTCCACCCTGGTGTTCATTTGAAGGATTTAGTTCCAGGCCAGCCACTGGGAGTAGCTTCCTGCAGGTCATTTGAGCTCTTTGCCTCTGCTTTTGCAAGGAGTTCTTGCAGGTTTTCTCATTCCATCCCCCTGCCACGGGCAGGGACACTTCCCACTAGCCCAGGTTGCTCCAAGCCCTGTCCAACTTGTTCTTGAGCACTTCCAGGGATGAACAGTGCTTTAGGAGCAGCTTTTGATTCACCATTCATTTAAAATGCAATTATTTGTGTAATTTGCTGTTGAAATACTGTTCTCTTAGCTGTGCTCTGCTTTTCTGTTGAGGGTGGCATCCTTTCTACAGGTTTGACTGAAATAGTGTGTAAATAAAACAAGTTCCTAAAAACACACTGCTCAAGGAGTGCAGGAAGTTTTAAAGCCTCAGGTGCTTCTGTGTCACTTCTCTGCTTGCTGTCCCTGCAGTTTAGTCCCCATCTCTCAGCCTGAGCTCTCCTTAATCATTCCTGATTGGAAATCAGGATGGGACACTGCTTCCATTCCTCCCCTCGTGGCTCCAGGCCTGGTTTGCCAGGAGTGCAGTGAAAATCCCCCCCCCAGCTCAGCCTGACTGCTTTCCAGTGGTTCCTGTCCTCATCCTTGCAGGGATTTGTCTCACTTCCCCCAGCTCTGCTTCCCTGGCACTGGAAAAAAAAGGGAAGTTCTGCAAGTCTTCCCTTTGTAGCAACAGCCCTGTCAGATAAAACTGGGCTTTGGAAAGCTCTGGGATTAATCAAACCGGGTTTTTGGTTTGGACCCACTTATAAAAGTCAACTTTTCTTTCCCCTGTTAAAACCAAAAGCTGTTTTTGTATTTTGTATGCAAAGCAGCATCTCCTGAAACAGGAATGAAAGGCTTGATTTATGTGACTTCTGGACATGCTTTGCTCTAAGAAGGCTTTGGGTTTAATCCAGTCCAGCCCTTTTACATGATGGGTGTTTTTGTTTGGAGCTTCAGTTGCCTCCCTGGCAGCAGCTGAGCTACAAGTGGGTTTTTTGTTGTATTTTAAAAGTTAGCACTGAGCACGTAAGAGAGACTGCACAGTTTGATATATTCTCATAGGCAGCTAAATTAGAGTCCTACTCCTTCAGTATCTGATTTCAAACATCTCTCTCATTTTGTAAGATGCAGTATTTTAATGTGGATCTCTGTATATTATTCAGGTTTTAGCCAGCACTGAGAAACAGGTATGACTTTTCTGGAAGATGCAGAAGGAACCACATTAATAACATTTTTTTTCATGCTTTGGAAAAGAAATATGCAAAGGTCACACTGGAAGGAATATTCCCAGTGTGTAAAGTCTTTAAAGAAGGAGATTGTTAAAGAGTTCTGTAAATGTTTGGGTTTTAATTCAGAACAAAAATAGTCTGGCTCCCAGAAGGGAGTCAGAGCCTGGCATTGCAGTGCTGTAACAGGAGCCTTTGGCACATCCCAGCGTCACAGGATCCCTCCTTCCCAGCCAGAGGGTCACTGTCCTTCTGCTTGCTTTGGAACAGAATTAAACATTTCAGAGCCCTTTGAAATGCTCAGGGAAGAGTGTGCTGTGCCTCCTGCCTGGCCTCCCTGGCCCTCTCTCCCCCCCAGGGCTGGGGCAGAGGCTGCCCCAGGAGGAACTCTCCAGGTTTGTGATTCCCCAGCTCTCCAGGTTTGTGATTCCCCA
>NW_020884935.1:2652094-2663329 GCF_003945725.1 Corapipo altera | reverse complement strand
CAGCTCTCCAGGTTTGTGATTCCCCAGCTCTCCAGGTTT
Source organism: Corapipo altera (assembly GCF_003945725.1). Classification (NCBI taxonomy): domain Eukaryota; kingdom Metazoa; phylum Chordata; class Aves; order Passeriformes; family Pipridae; genus Corapipo; species Corapipo altera. Next base: position 2,663,290 of record NW_020884935.1, on the reverse strand, counting down.
GTGATTCCTGAGTCTCCAGCTGGGCAGGGAGGGCACACAGCTGACATTGGAATGACAGCATTCCATCTGGGCAGCAGCTCCACAAAGCTCTGGCTCAGCCTGTGCTGAAAATAAATCCAAAATCACTGTCCCTGCCCCTGTGACAGGGATCAGCCTCTGGAGGGTCTGAGAGCCCCTCCCTGAGGCAGCTCCTCCTGCCAGGAATTCTGCAGGTCCATGGAGCAGCTGCTGAGAAATGATCCCCACAGACAGTTCTCCCTGTTCTTCAGGGCAGTCACAAGTACTGGTTGTTTCCTCCTAGGCTGAGGAGGTTGTTTCCTCCTAGGCAGAATTTCACTGTATGCCTCAGGCTTCAAGTATTCCTTGTGGAATTTTTGCTGGGTTAAGGAACAAAAGCTTTATTTTCTTTTCAGTTTGTCAATCCTGGGGCTCTTCTGAGATTCCAGTAGCTCCTGACTGGTCTGGTTGGTCAGTTAATTCCTGGTTGGGCTTTAATGCTCTTCCATCCTACGGCTTTGGAAATAAATTATTGTGTATTTTCTCTTTATAACCACTGCAGTATTCCCAGTTATCCCTGTGAGGAGCCTTCTTCCTCTTGGAGAAGATCCCCTGAAATGAGTGTGGTGATTACTTGGCAGTTTGCTCAGGAAGAGCAGCAGATGGACACGATGACATGTTCATCCATGAACCCAACTGAAATAGCAGCAGGTTATTTTTATCACCCAGCCCAGGCTTTTAATTAAAACAACGGTTCAGTGAATGACAGTTGTCATTTCTCCTAAATGAGTGTGAACAAAGAAGCAAAGAGCAGCATAAAAATATTATGCACGTTGGAAATGGCTGCTGCCAGGACTGCAAGGGTGGGTTTGTGATCCCAGGCTCCTGTTTGTTCACCTGCTGTGTCCACGACAGGTCGGTGGGAGGAACTTTGGGTGGTGATTCCCATCCAGTAATTTCTGTGCTGCAGCTCCTGTGCTCCAGGATTTCTTTCTTTGCCGTTGCCAGCTGGCTTTACTGGGGTCTGTGGGGGCTCGGTGCACCTCTGGACGAGCAGCCTTGGCTGTTAATTAGGGCTCATTAGCAGCGTGTGCTTGTCGGGGAGGAGAATTGGGGCTTTAATGAGGGTGGAGCAGCCCTCCTTGCTGTGGTGGAGAGCACTAATTGAGCCCAAGTATTCCCTTCCCTCATCCTGGAAGAGTCTTTTCAGCTGGTTGATAGCTTAAGGCAAAGCTAATGGAGGGAAGTGGGAAGACAAAAAGCTTATTTATTATCTTTAAAAGGGTGGTGATGGATGTGGAAGAAGCTACAGGCAGCAAAAAGCCAAGAGCCCCACAAACCCTTGCTCTTGAGCTGGAGTTGTTGAGCTTCTCCTTGCTGCTCACCTCTGACATGTTAATTAATATCTGCTTTTAAAGCTGTGTGTCCTGCACAGAAAAGCTTAGCCAGTGCTTGCAATTAATAATGTTACTTTTTGTTGGTTTTTTGCTATGGGAAGTTGTTTGTGAACGTGGAAATGAAAAGAGAAGGTGCCAGCACAAATGATTGTCTTTCCTGATTTACATGAAGGGTTTTAATTTTTTTCAAGTGTACTTGGTAAATGAAATTGAAATAATTTGATATGGAAATGGAATTTTCTGGTGGAGGGGGTTTTACCTGAGGAGGGTTTGGAGGGGAGCACTGGATGCAGGGGATGTTTGGATGTGTTGCTGCCAAGGTGACCCCCAACTCATTCACACAGTGAGGGAGGGGTAAAAATAGAAAGGTTCCCTGGCTGGGGCCGTCCTGGGGAGAGGCTGCAGCTCTCATTCCCTGCTGGAACTGAGCACTCCTCCTGTTCCTGTGGCTGCTCTCCAGCTCTGCAGTTTGGCACAGGGGGTTCAGCTGGAAGGAGGCTCCAACAGCCCTGCAAGGGATGCAGAGGGAAGAGGGACGGGAAAGAGGATGGAGCAGGGGAAAAGCTCAGTCTCCTCCTTTCCTCTCTGCCTTTGTCCCCTCCCTGTGGCACCTGCACACAGGAATATTTGCAGGTTTGGTGTGGGATCAGCAAAGTAAGGCCTTACTTCTGTTTAAGGAGGACTTTATAAATCCCAGGTGGGTTTTACTTTGGGCAGCAATTGAAGTTTCACCATTTTTGAGGTGTTAATCTCTGATATTTCCCCTTGTCCCAAAAACTAGTTTGAAGAGAGTAGATCTCCTATAAACATAGGTTTGAATGTGGCTTAATTTGTTGCATTAAATATGATTGGAAGGTGGCAGCAGCAGAACAGCAGCTGTGCTGGAATTACTTCGTGTTGCTGGTGACTCCAGCCTGGTGCCGGTGGTTTTCCCGGGAACGCTGATCTGTATTTTCCAGGATGTGGAATGTAACCACTCCAACCCATTTTCTGCTTTGCCAGGTGACCTCTGGAGCTACGACTTCTACAGTGGGGAGTTTGTGGTGTCCCCTGAGCCCGACACGAGCGTTCACACCATCGACCCCCAGAAACACAGATACATCATCCTGGGCAGTGACGGGCTCTGGAACATGATCCCACCCCAGGATGCCATCTCCATGTGCCAGGATCACGAGGAGAAGAAGTACTTCGTGGTGAGAGCAGTGGGAATTTAATGCTTTTTACCTCTAAAAATCACTCAGACTGAGCAATGAAGTATCCAACAAAGGGGTTGTTATTTGGGCATATTCATAGTTTTGCCACAAAATAAAGTTGTTAGAACAGCTTAGTTGTAGAGGCTGATGTCAAATAACATTGTTGAGTTTGTTATTTGGTTGTCATTTTGGGGAAATGTGACCACTAGAATGGTATCTCTCAGTAATAAAGGACATGATGTTCCTTCTCTAAGGAGGTTATACAAAGTGCTGTCTGAAAATCAAATTTATCTCACGTCAGGACTCGTGTCACAATGCAGACAGTTGCTTAGGCTGAATTAAATTATTCTCTGGTTTATTTTACAAAGCAGTTAAGATGAGGGCAGTGCTCACAGCACCAAGGCTGCCAGAGCTCCAGAAGCAGTTGGACAATCCCCTCAGGCACAGGGTGTGACCTGTGCAGGGCTGAGTGTTGGACTCCATGATCCCTGAGTCCTTTCCAGCTTGGCACATTCTGGGGTTCTGTGAATTCCTATAGTGGAGCATCAGACAGTAAATGCTCTGTAAACCCTGGAGAGGCTTTGGGAGGGCTGTAGGTTGTGCCACAGGCAGGCTGTTGGTGCGGTGTTCTGGTTTAAAGCACTTGTATGTCCGTGGAAGGAAGAGGTTTCCCCGAGTGTTTCCTCCCGTGTTTCCGGCTGGAGCTCCTTCAGCGCGCGACTCGCGGGAGCACAAACCTCCAGCTGTGCTGCCCCTGTGCCACCTCCCAGTGGCCCTGACGTGTCCCTGACGTGTCCCTGACGTGTCCCTGACGTGTCCCTGACGTGTCCCCCCGTGTCCCCAGCAGGGAGAGCACCGGCAGTCGTGTGCCAAGATGCTGGTGAGCCGCGCCCTGGGCCGCTGGAGGCAGCGGATGCTGCGGGCGGACAACACGAGCGCCATCGTGATCTGCATCCACCCCCCTCGCGACAGCCAGAGCCCCTGGGAGCACGAGGAGGAGCTGTACCTCAACCTGGCCGAGGGGCCCTGCTACAGCAGCCCTGACACCAACAGCATGAGCCCCTCCCGCTGCTGCACCCCCCCTGTCAAGGTAAATGTGCCACCGAATCCCTGGCAGCAGCTGAGCTACAAACGGGTTCTTTGTTGTATTTTAAAAGTTAGCACTGAGCACGTAGGAGAGACTGCACAGTTTGATATATTCTCATAGGCAGCTAAATTAGAGTCCTGCTCCTTCAGTATCTGATTTCAAACATCTCTCTCATTTTGTAAGATGCAGTATTTTAATGTGGATCTCTGTATATTATTCAGGTTTTAGCCAGCACTGAGAAACAGGTATGACTTTTCTGGAAGATGCAGAAGGAACCACATTAATAACATTTTTTTTCATGCTTTGGAAAAGAAATATGCAAAGGTCACACTGGAAGGAATATTCCCAGTGTGTAAAGTCTTTAAAGAAGGAGATTGTTAAAGAGTTCTGTAAATGTTTGGGTTTTAATTCAGAACAAAAATAGTCTGGCTCCCAGAAGGGAGTCAGAGCCTGGCACTGCAATGCTCCCCCCTGGGAGGAATTTCCCCTTAGGCAGCTTCCTGGGGCATGGTGGAGTCAGACCATTGCCAAGGATTTAGTAATAGTCTTAGAAACTACTGACCTCTCAATTTAAGTCACTGTTTAACGTTGCCTTTTGATGTTTTCAATGTGTTTTTAACTCTGGACCAGGCACCGTGTGTGTCTACATAATGTGTTTCAGTTGTGACACATTCTGTGCCACGTCCTCAGTGCTCACTGTGGAGAAGTGGGCCAGCTTTTATTACTGTTTCTTAAAAGATTTTGGAGCACCAAAGGCAGAGTATTAATGTAGGAACCTCTCAGAATTGCTGCTGGTGGTTTGTTAGTAGTTTTGGATCTGTGATCCCTCAGCGTGGACGAAATTATCAGTGTAACTTTATGCACGTGTTTCACACAGCTTGAAATGCACTCTTAGGGGTAAGTTTTTTCCAAGATTCACCCCAAAATCCAAGGGAGCCTGTTAGGAAGAAATCAGACTGGGGATCAGAGGTTTAAAAAAGGAAAAAACCCAGCACACATCCCCTTAGAGAATAAGGTTGGGCTGCAGTTTCCCTTCTGCCTTGCCATGTCCTGGTGCAGCACAGCTGGGGTGGTGCAGAGTGGTGCTTGTGGGTGTGTTCTGACCTTGTGGGGCTTGGTTTGGGATTGTTTGGCTGTGGGTTTTTATTTTCTCCTCTAAGGTAACTCATGGGTTAATTTATACCAGCACATGTTGATATAAAGAACATTTCTCTCTCTGCATTGGGAGATCTCAATATCTTCCTGTGGTTGATTTAATGTTCTTTGTTGGAGGAAGAGACATGGTAACAGAAGGTCTTTCTTGAGGCTTGGAAGTTTTAACCATCAACATAAAGCAGAGCCCTTCAGAGGGTTGTTTTGTTCTGTTTTGTGGCCTTTTCTTTGCCCCTGTAAGAAGTGCAGTGTAGCTGTGAGTGGATGTTTGCTTCAGTAATTCCCAGCTGCTCCTGATTTCAGTCACTGTCCTTTGATGTTCTGCAGTATCTGTAGATAACTGTCCTTTGGGCAAAGGAAAAGAAAGCAGAAATTAGAGAGGGAGTTGGGAACGTTCCCTTGGGAGAAAGAAGCTGCTCATAAAACAGGAAGCTCCACCTTTGTCTCCTCCCCTTCCATCCATGGAGAGCTGTGAAAAGAGCTCAAACCCCAGCGAAATCTTGAGGGGGAAAAATATTTGAATTCTAAGCGCTCCTAAAATTTTAAATGGTGCCATCTGGTTTGTGTGTGAACTGTTACCAGGAATCACTGAGCTGTGCTGGCTGCACAACATCCAGGAACCAGCAGTTCTGGATGAGGGCTTAGGGACAGTATGTTTTGGGGTTTTTTTATTCCTCCTCTCCATCTAAGTAGATTCAGTGAACTGAGAATCTGCAGAAGTGGAAGCAGGTGGTGAGAGATTCAGGAAAAGCCTTTATTCCATGATCCTTTGGGATCCCAGTGGTGTGGGCAACATCACAGGAGGGAAAAGCCCCATTTGGTTGGTCCCAGCAAATGTGGCCGCAGAGAACAGCATCCATTTGCAGAACAAACCAGAAATACTTTGGTACATAAAGCTGCAGGTAAATGTATGATCTAATTTAGGTTGGGAATTAATTAATACTGTTGAATTTTACTGCAGAGGGATCATCCCAGTTTCTGTGAGGGAAGCAGGGATGGCCTTGGCTCCTGACAGCTGCTACCTGCCAAAACAATTAATCTGGAGATAGATGGAGACCAAAGTTTCTCAATTAAACAGAAGTATTTCTTAATTGCTTATCCTTCTGGCAGCAATTACTAATACCAAATTAATTCCAGTATTCCTGGGGACAGTGATAAAGATTGATTGGATTGTTGAGACATTAAATGGTGATTCATGGTTTATTTTTCCTGTCTGGTCACATCCCTCTCCACAGTCCATCCTCTGCCTTCCCTTGGCTTCCTGAAGCCTTCTCCAGGCTCAGCTGTTTGCAGCAGGCAGGAGATGTTGGAGATAAAATGTCTTGCACAATAAAATCATCAAACCAAGCTGTTGTTAGAGACACAATGTCAGAAATTCCACTGAGGAGCTGCAGCAGCGTTGCCAGAGCTGCTCTGTGTGTGTGTGTGATCAGCTTCCTCATGGATCCTGCAGGAGCTGAGCTGAGGAATAACCTTTAGAACACCAGCCATAAAGGTCTTCCCTCTCCTGTTGGTAAATGTAGCAAAAGAATCTTACCCAGATGGTTTTATTTACATGTGGGGAGCAGCAGAGGAGTGGAGAGGAGTGGAAACCCGGTGTGGATGCTGGAAACAATTCTGATTATCCTCTCTTTTGGAGGGCATTTTACTAAACCTCAGGATCAGATTTTTGCCAAGTGCTGAGCAGCCCTGGAACTCACCTTGAAGGAGAACTGGAGTTATTCTGGGCTGGGACTCAAAAAACATCTGTTTGTTCACCTGAGGCTTTGCTCTGACTGATGGAACTGTGTGAGCACTGGAGTTTTCAAAAAGCACATTATTTTCTTAAAATAAGAACTGTCATCTGCCTCTCACTGATGGTGTGTGGAGTAACGTGGCCTTGAAATTTACTTTTGAAGGACTCTCTGAGTAACCAGGGATTTCTTCACAATTAAATCTTTAATAAGGTCATCATTCATATCTTCAGGGCACTGCATAAACACTAATTTTCATAATCCCCCCGTGGATGGGGGAGAGCAAGTGTTTTGTCCCCATTTTCCTGTCAGTAGGACTGGGAATGAGGCAAAACCACTTCTCTGAGGCTGCAGAAGAGATGAGGAGCTGAAGGGAGGGTCAGAGTTTGGGAAGTCCCTGGTTCTGAGGACATCATTAAACAGCTCCTGCCCAACACACAGAGACTGTGCTTCCTGGGGAGTGGCTGGGAGTGCTGGCAGGGATGGAGCTGGAGGAAACCAGAGGCAATAAAGCCATTTTTAGAATAGCTCTGCCTCCCTGTCTCTCTGTGGGCAGTGGGGACACTGGTGAGGAGTTGGTCCCTCTCTGTTAACCTGGTTATGCACTAACTGAGGACTCGGATGTGACAAAGGTCAGAAGCCTCTTGCTGCTGTTTGGCTCCCTGATGGTGGATGGATCTCCTGGGGGCAGTGCCTGAAGGAGGGAGGTCCTGTCTGCAGGGTGGAAAATGCTGCTCTGAAAAGGAGAGGACAGGGCTTCCAGGCACTGCTTTGTCCACGGCTCCCCAAATCCACAGCAGCTGCCTGTGGGTCCCTCAGGGTTTCACAGCTCAGATCCAATCTCATCTTCCACCTCTCGACGTGCAGAAAAGATAGTTTGGGAGTAGGATTTTTCTGCCTCTGATGAGGTTTAGAGGAGTTCTGTCACACTCTCTCCAGCCCCAAAGGACAGTGCCTGTTCCTGGAAGTGTTCAAGGCCAGATTGGAGAGGGCTTGGAGCAACCTGGTCTGGTGGATGCAGCCTGGCAGGGGTTGTGTAAGATGATCTTTAGGGTGCTTTCCAAGCCCAGCCATTCTGTGATTATCACAGAATCAGCTGGGTTGGAAGGGACCTCCGAGATCATCAAGTCCAACCCTTGATCCAACCCCGCTGTGGTTCCCAGCCCATGGCACTGATGCCACATCCAGTCTCATCTTAAAAACCTCCAGGGATGGAGACTCCATTACTTCCCTGGGCAGCCCATTCCAATGGCTGAGCACCCTCTCTGGAAAGAAATTCTTCCTAATCTCCAACCTAACCCTCCCCTGGCACAGCTGAAGACCGAGCCCTCTTGTCTTGCTGATTGTTGCCTGGGAAAAGAGACCAACCCCCCCCTGGCTCCCCCCTCCTGTCAGGGAGTTGCAGAGGGTGAGGAGGTCTCCCCTGAGCCTCCTCTTCTCCAGGCTGAACAGCCCCAGCTCCCTCAGCCTCTCCTCACAGCACTTGTGCTCCAGTCCCTTCCCCAGCCTCGTTGCTCTCCTCTGGACCTGCTCCAGCCCCTCAGTGTCCTTCCTGAGCTGAGGGGCCCAGAGCTGGACACAGCACTCCAGGGGTGGTCAGGTGGATGCAGCCTGGCAGGGGTTGTACAAGATGATCTTTAAGGTGCTTTCCAAGCCCAGCCATTCCGTGATTATATTTGAGCCTAACCGTGTATTTTCCTTCCCCCTCAGCTTTCGGAAGATGAGCCGTGGCCCCGCCTGAGCTCCGCCGAGCCCGTCCCTCCCCTCCTGCACAGCCCCGCGCTCCCAGACAAGTACCTGGAGCTGCCAACCGAGATTGCCAAAAGCAGCGTCGCTCCCTCGGGAGGAGCCCCGAAGGATTCCGGCCCCCAGGAGGAGAAGTGCAGCAAAGCGCTGGCTCTGCGGACACAGGAATCCTACGGCCACGGCCTGTCGGTCAGCCTGGCCGCCTCCAACTCAGGCACGGACCAAAAAGGCTTCAAGGTGTCCCCTGGCGGCCAAACTAAAGCGCAGGAGGCGGAGAAAACGCCGGCGGCGAACTTTAAAAGGACCTTGGAGGAATCCAACTCGGGCCCGGCGGTGAAGAAGCCGCGGCGGGGGCTGGGCCGGGCGCTGGGCCCGCAGGGGGAGGCCCCGGCCCGCAGGACCCCCGGCAAGCTGGCCATGAGGCGCAGCCTGAGGGGGCAGAAGAAGCTCAGCCCCGGCCTCTTCCACCCGCCCAGGAAAGCCGTGTGCGTGTGCTGAGGGGCAGACAGGAGGCTCTGAGCGGCTGCAGGAAGTTTTTGAAACTCTTTTATCTTTTTTTAATAAAAGTAGAAACTTTTTTTGGTATCCGACAGCTTTATTCCCTCCCCACACCCCTCCCGGCCTTGTACTTGCTTGTATTATAACTGTGAATTTTGTAGATGTGTAGGGTATAAGTCACTGTAAAATGTGTGTAAATTTGTATTCCTTCATATAAATGTAGTCTCTTTTTTTTTTTTTTCTTCCTTGTATAATTGTTTGAAACCCTTGTTTTAAAAAAGGAAAAAAAAAAAAAAAACACCCAAAAAATGAATCCTTTTTGTTAATTTACTAAAGTCATCGATTTGTATACGCTTCTTGTGAGGAGAATTTCACAGCTTTTTAACTAAAGTAAATTATTAAACAGAATGGGAGATATGTATTTTCGTAGTCCAATATGTTCCACCTAAGGTGTGTCTTTTAGAGAATACACTAGGTCTATATTTTGGTTTTAAATTTTAGATTTCTCTACTCAGAAGTGAAATGTATGTGGAAGCAGAGCTTTGGGTCTTGCTTTACACACCTCCATGTCGATTTTATGTTCATTAAAATACTATGCAGTATCTTTATTTAGTTGTATTTTTTTTTGTAACGATGATCGTCAAAAGTATTTAGCAAAAAAAAAAAAAAAAAGTGTGTTTTAAAAAAAAAAACTCCAACTCCCCCAGAGCATCCAACAAAGCCATTCCCATCCCCTGTCCCAAATGATGGCATTTTATCCAGGCATAACTGCCCTTTGGAGACGTGTTTTCTGGTATTCCAATACTGATGGTGCTGCTAATACCTTTCAACACAAGTTCTTAAATTATTTTATGACTTATTTTCATTGACTGTGTGGACCATGTGTATGTTCACCTCAATAAAACACATGAAAATCCGACGGGGATGCTTTTCATTTTTTTTAATTTTATTTCAGGCACGAGTTCTGTTATTTATTAAGCAGTATAATATGAATTTATTGTTCCAGAATAAATTCGTGTTTGTTTTGCATTCATTACAAATCTGAATATTCTCCCCTTTTCCACTTAAGAAACAAGACATCCCACACAGGGTTTATCATGGAAGTGATCTGGGCAATTTATACTGAATGTTTACTGGAGCAAGACAGAACTTTTTAAAATGTTGTTTTAATGGGGAAGTAAAAGGCTAGGATTTTATTCCAAGCTATGGTTATTTACAGAATCCAATTTTTTACTGCTGGAACAGTCAAACACAGGTTGGAAGCAGGCCTGCCATCTATACACGTTACCATGGTGACAGAAATCCCAGGGGATCTGATTCCTGAAAATGTCCATTAACCATCCCAAGCTCCTCTGCACTGGTCATAAACTTGCTGCTGTAACCTGGCAGCCGTTTACTCCTGTGTATTTTGCCCACCTATTTATCACTTGGCTTCTCTGGAATTAATATTCAAAGCTGAGACAGCCAAGAGTGGGAATTTACACCCGGTGTGTGAGCACAGGCTCCTCTGGTAAAATCCAAGTTACACCAACTTTTCCTCTCTCGAGAAATAAAGCTCCAGCTTGTGCAAACCCGCTAACAGGTGCTTTGTGGGTGTTTGCTGGGTGGCTGTTTAATTCTTCAGGTATGCAGAGATGGTGACAAGGTCACAGGGTGGATTCCTGGAGCTGCTGCTGGAAACCTGAGCTGAGCAGGGCCAGGGGCGTCACCCTGAGGGCTGCGGGCACCGCTGGGCACTGCAAACATAAATCACAGCCCGGGGGCGTGGGAAGGGAACTTAAAGGTCACCCAGTGCCACCCCTGCCGTGGGCAGGGACACCTTCCACAGCCCAGGCTGCTCCAAGCCCCGTCCAGCCTGGCCTTGGACACTCGCAGGGATCCAGGGGCAGCCACAGCTTCCCTGGGCAACCTGTGCCAGGGCCTCCCCACCCTCAGGGAAATATCCGATTTAAATCCACCCTCTGCCAGCGTGAATCCATTCCCCGGGCCGTGTCACCCCATCCCTTGTACGAAGTCCCGCTCCAGCTCTCTGGGAGCCCCTTTAGGCACTGGAAGGCGCTCTAAGGTCTCTCCGGAGCGTTCCCTTCTCCAGCACTGGGGCAGCGCTGCCACAGCACCCGCATCCTGAGCGACACCCGCTTCTGCCCCTCAGCAGCCGCTGCCCGTGAGCGGGACACGGCTGAGGGGCGGCCTCGGCCCCGCGGGGCTTCACCCCGTCAGGATCCTCTTTCTGCTCGTTCCCCGCCCTCCCCTCGCCGCGCTCACCTTCCCTGGGCCCCGCCGAGCCGCTCCCGCCCCGGGAGACGCTCGTTGCCCCCTCATCGCCCGCCCGCCCGCCCGGTCCCCTCACGGTCCCCTCACGGTCCCCTCACGGTCCCCTCACGGTCCCCTCA